>NC_058102.1:33951893-34254924 GCF_020171115.1 Neogale vison | reverse complement strand
CTATGTTATTTTTAACTGCTACATAGTATTCCCAGGTGTGTATCGAGCACATTTGTCTCTCCGTTCTCAAATCATGGACACTTAGCTTCTCTCTAACTCTCTAGAGACCCAATCCATGCTGAGTTGGGACATCTTGCTAATGTCCCCCGGTGCATTTGTGAACTATATACATACAATATGACTTTGAAGTTCTAGAAATAGCCTAGTGACATGTGAATTTCCCTGGAATATTTATAGAACTGCAGAGTGATAGGGTATATGTATAGCTCATTTGCTTAGGTACTGCCAGACTGTTCTTGAGAAAGTCTACACTAGTCTGTACTCTAGGAACAGTACTTTATATTAGCACTGACTTGGCCCTTATCCATCCTTCACTTTCCACTAGGCCAATATGCCAATGTCATATCTTGGTACTGTTTAAATATCTTGCTGCTGTTTATTTATCATTTAAACATTTTCAAATTTAAATTCAATTAATTAACATATAATGTATTACTAGTTTCAGGGGTACAGGTCTGTGATTCATCAGTCTTACCTAATACCTTGTGCTCATTATATCACATGCCCTCCTTAATGTCCATCACCCATTTAGCTCATCCTTCCACCCCCGTCCCATCCAGCAACCCTCAGTTTGTTTCCTATGATTAAGAGTCTCTTATGGTTTGTCTCCCTCTCTGGTTTCATCTTGTTTTACTTATTCCTCTCTTCCCCAATGATTCTCTGTTTTGTTCCTTAGATTCCATGGATCAGTACGGTCATAGGATAATTACCTTAGTCTGGCTGACTTATTTTGCTTAGCATAATACTGTCTAGTTCCATCCATAGCATTGAAAATGGCAAGATTTCATTTTTTTAAAAGATTTTATTTATTTATTTGACAGAGATCACAAGTAGGCAGAAAGGCAGGCAGAGAGGGAGGGGGAAGCAAGCTCCCCACTGAGCAGGGATCCCAATGCAGGGCTCGATCCCAGGACCGTGAGATCATGACCTGAGCTGAAGGCAGAGGCTTAACCCACTGAGCCACCCAGGGGCCCCAAGATTTCATTTTTTGATGGCTGACTAATAGTCATAGATAGATAGATAGATATCTCTCTCTATATATCTATCACATCTTCTTTATCCATTCATCTGTTGATGAATATCTGGACTCTTTCCATAGTTTGGCTATTGTGGACATTGCTGCTATAAACATTGGAGTGCACGTGCTCCTTCCGACCACTACATTTGTATCTTTGGGGTAAATACCCAGTAGTGCGATTGCTGGGTCATAGGGTAGCTCTATTTTCAACTTTTTGAGAAACCTCCACACTATTTTTCAAATTGGCTGCACCAGCTGGCATTCCCACCAACAGTGTAGGAGGGTTCTCCTTTCTCCACATCTTTGCCAACATCTGTCGTTTCCTGACTGGTTAATTTTAGCCATTCTGACTGGTGTGAGTTTGTATCTCACTGTGGTTTTGATTTTTAGTTCCTTGATGCCAAGTGATGGGGTGCACTTTTTCATGTGTCTATTGGTCATTTGGATGTCTTCTTTGGAGAAATATCTGTTCAAGTTTTCTGCCTATTTCTTGATTGGATTATTTGTTCTTTGGTTGTGGAGTTTGGTAAGTTCTTTATAGATTTTGGATACTAGCCCTTTATCTGATATGTCTTTTGCAAATATCTTCTCCCATTCTGTCAATTTTCTTGACTGTTTCCTTTGCTGTGTAAAAGCTTTTTATCTTGATGAAGTCCCAACAGTTCATTTTTGCCTTTGTTTCCCTTGCCTTTTGGAGATGTATCTAGCAAGAATTTGCTGCAGCCAAGAATGAAGAGGTTGCTCCCTGTGTTCTGCTCTAGGGTTTTGATGGATTCTTGTCTCACATTTAGGTCTTTCATCCATTCTGAGTCTATTTTTGTGTATGGTGTTAGGAAATGGTCTCTTGTTGCTGTTTAAATGTACATTCCGTGTGTGTGTGTGTGTGTGTGTGTGTGTGTGTGTTTGTGTAATGAGTTTGAACATCTCTGCATATGCTGATGGCCCTTGGAATTACCTTTTCTATTACCTGGACATATTTTTGTCTGTTGTTTTATATCAGGATTTCTCTTTTTTAATTGTAAATTTGTCAGAGTTTTCTTTATAGCTCTTAAACCCTTGTTAGTTTCAAACATTACAAATATCTTCTTCCACCTGTTATATGTTAACTCTGTCTATAAAGTCCTTGTTAATCAGAAAAATTAATTTTTTATGTAGTCAATTTTTCCCAGATGGTTTGTGTTTAAGAAATCTTCCTTAACTCTTACGTCATAAAGATACTTTATTTTATTTTATTAATTTACAGACTTATTTTTCATAACTAAGATATTATTTAATCTGACTTTCACCTTTGTATGTAGAGTTAGTTAAGGATCCCTTTATTTTTCACCATCTAACCAGTTGTTTTTCCCAGGATCTCCACTAAATATTCTTATATTCGATTTTGACATATGGTGCTAAATTGATCACTTATTTAAGGTCCATATAAACATAGATTTGCTTCTGAGCACTCGGTTCTATAGCGTGCTATTTTTTTCTGATTATACTACAACTATCTGCTCTATTTTGGGCTTTTTAATGATTTAAGCATTTGTAAATGTATACCCTCAGTCTTTTCTTTTTTGTGTGTGGTTAACTTAGGCATTCATTAACCTATATTGTTCCATATAATTTTTGAAGTTAATTTTGGTCTTCAAATTATTCAACTGAATTTTTTATTGAAATTGTGTTAAGTGTTTTAATCCAATTGTAAAGAATTGATATAATATTACTCTGGTCATGAACATGTAATTCTTTCTAATTCTCAACTCATCTCCTATGTCCTCTTTTTAAAAATAATTTTACATTTTCTTCATAGAGTTTTTGTGCATTCTGAATTATTTTATTTGAATTATGCTTTATAATTATTTTTGGTATTGTATAGGGTATTTCATTTTTATTAGGTTTTCTAACTTATTATTACTGGTGAAGCAAATATACCAATTTTACATCTAGAAAATTACCTCTACTTTCTTATTCTAAAAGTATTGCTATTGGTCTTATTGTGTGTTTTTATTTTATTTTATTTTGGTTTTTTATAATATTTTATTTATTTATTTATTTGACAGACAGAGATCACAAGTAGGCAGAGAGGCAGGCAGAGAGAGAGAGAGGGGGAAGCAGGCTCCCTGCTGAGCAGAGAGCCCGATGGGAGGCTCAATCCCAGGACTCTGGGATCATGACCTGACAAAGACAAAGGCAGAGGCTTAGCCCTCTGAGCCACCAAGGTGTCCCTTATTTTATTTTTTAAGTAGGTGATTATATCTTCTGAAAATTATGAAAGTTTATCTCAACCCTTTCAATTGCTACATTTGTGTTTGGCACCCACCAAACACTTCAAATTTTAGATATTTTACTGTTTAGTTTCTTCTTTTGTGTTTCTGGAGCTGTCTACTTTTTTTTTTTTTTTAAAGATTTTATTTATTTATTTGACAGACAGAGATCACAAGTAGGCAGAGAGGCAGGCAGAGAGAGAGGAGGAAGAAGGCTCCCCACTGAGCAGAGAGCCTGATGTGGGGCTTAATCCTAGGACCCTGGGATCATGACCTGAGCTGAAGGCAGAGGCTTTAACCTACTGAGCCACCCAGGCGCCCCTGGAGCTGTCTACTTTCTGATGTTGGCACTTCTGGTCTTACCTGCCATATCTCTCAGCTTTTCTCTCATACAGTATTCTTCCCTGCTCCTTCTTCAGGGAGTTCTTGAATCTTAATTTTCCAGTTCTCTGCTTAATTCCTCAGTAGCATGTATCTTGTTTTTTCTTCAATTGATTCTATTTATTTCTGAGACAGTATTTTTCACACTTAATGTAATCTATCTTAACTTGGAATTTTGGAAGGATATTTCCTCTTGGTTTCAAGTTGCCCTTATATTTATGTCTCCTTAAAGATATTTATTAAACTTATTTTAAAATTCTTGATTTCTCTGTTCTCATAGTACTTCCTCAGGTGGCAAAAATTGTTCAGCTTTTGTTTTGTTTTGTTTTTCTTTGTTTTCCTCTTCACTGTAGTAATTGTACTTTTTTTGGCTTCTGTTTTATTTTTTTTGCCTATGAAGTCATGTTTTTCAAAAAGGCATCAGTTACTGTTTGGTAATTAGTAAGGGAAAGGGTCAAAAGTCAGGCCCTAATCTCTGTCTGCCCTCGTGACTTTAATGAGATTAAAGTGGATGGCACCCAGAGTAGAATGCAAAGAACAACTGTTTTTCATTCCTTGTTCTTGATATCTTATACAGCTAATCTCTGTGCTTCCTGATTTATCACCTTGGACAATCTCTGGTCCAGGTCATTACATCCAACTTCAGTAGTGAAAGGGAAGATATTTATCTAAATGAAATGTGTACATAGAAAAGAGCAGAACCAGTAATCAAAGTGAGGAACCCATTCTGTGTGAAAGATAATAAAACAGATGCCACGCAAGAAAGAATTAGTGAGCTGGAATGTCAGATTGAATAGTTATTTCAGAAGGCACCAAGAAACAATAATATAATGTTTTAAAAATTAGTTTTAAATCCCTCCCCAAAACATAGAGGATAGTAATAGAAGTGTATGGGATATAGTATGGCTAAAGCATTTAGCTCATGAGCAGGTAAGCCAAGCATATCTAAACATATCTCAGAATATACTTTAATTTATATGAAATCATAAAACTGCATTTCTTGGGCACATGGGTGCTTCAGGTGGTTAAGCATTTGACTCTTGATTTCAGCTCAGGTCATGATCTCAGGATCCTGAGATCAATTGCCACATCAGGCTCTGTGCTGGGTGTGGAGCTTGCTTGGGATTCTTTCTCTTTCTCTCTCTCTCTCTCTCTCTCTCCCTCCCCTGCCCCTCCCCCCTCAAACTAAACAAAATGAAACAAAACTGCATCTCTTTGTGAAAAATAAATGAACAAGGAAAGAAGACAATTCCTAAGGTCACTGATAAACATAAAATCAAAGTGAAGAGGCCGAAGAAGCTAATGCCTTTTAGCTAGAAAATTTAAGTTTGAAGAATGATGTATCAAATGTCACTTCATTTGGACAAGATTCATAAAACTGTTTCAGAGAGGGTTTGTTTCCTTGCAAAAGATGTCAAGATAGAACTTTCAGTGATATTTAAAATGTGGTTACTTTCCATGTGAGGCTACACTTAAATTGAAAAGAAACTCATGAGTTTCTACAAATAATTCCATGAGACAACAAGATGCTGAGTATACCTGCATTGCCATTGAACTTCAGTGTAATTTGGTTTGAAAATTTTAAATGCTTTTGAGTAGACAATTTAAACCATAAAGAGCGGACGTGTTGCCAAGGTAGCATTTCCTCCCCAGCTGAGGAAGCTGTAAAGAAAGGATATTGGTGGGGCGCCTGGGTGGCTCAGTGGATTAAAGCCTCTGCCTTCCGCTCAGGTCATGATCTCAGGGTCTTGAGATCGAGCCCCGCATGGGGCCCTCCCTCAGCAGGGAGACTGCTTCCGTTCCTCTCTCTCTGCCTACTTGTGATCTCTGTCTGTTAAATAAATAAAATCTTAAAAAAAAAAAAAAAAAGAAAGGATATTGGTCAGAAAGTGTTTACACTGAAAAACAACTGCATATTAAAATTAAATGCTTTCGTAAATGTCATATGTCAAAGGAGAACGGTGAATCCTAGTTTCGTGCTACTAAAGACAGATTCATCTATGGGAAGATGTTGTAAGCTGTGCTGTGAGACATTGGGCATTTAAGATTGAGAATACTCTCTTTCCTGTATATTGGCAGTTCAATTTAAAAAAAAATGGCGGCCGCGATAGAACTTTTTGCTACCGGTTTCACCTGTGTTCCTTGAAATAGAAATATATACTCTCCCGGCAGGCAACTCTTCTCACAGTGAATTACTCCTGGGCAAGAAGGATCAATTCTATGATCAATAATTATCTGTTGGTTTTTTGTTCTGTACCCTGATTACCTGTACCCTCATTAATAACCAAAATTTCTGAAATGCAACTGAAGCAAGATATAACTAAAGGGGAAGGAGGAAATAAGGGTGAAAGATGCAGGAAGAAATAAAGCAAAGTTAGTTGATAACCCAGAGTCAGGAAAAATAAATAAATAACAAAAGAAAGAAAGAAAGAAGGAAAGAAGGGAGGGAAGAAGAAAAGAAAACTGGGAAGTATTAAAATCTCCCTGATAAAATGATGAATTTAGCATTTGCAAGAGAGTGGTTGAAATGGAAATTTGTAGACTGCCTTCACAGTATACATCAGTTTTCACAGTATAATGAAGCTGGAGAGCTTTGTTTTTGTCTCAGGAAGAATGAGTCTCACAGGCAAGGGAGAGTGAGTAAAGAGATAGAAGTTTATTAGGTGAAGATACAGAAAAAGCTTTCCGCAAGTGAGAGGAGTCCTGACAGGGTTGCCAATGAGCACCTTGGGCAGGGTGGTCCTAGGGCAGGGTGGTCTTAGGACAGAGTGATGCTAGGACTGGCTAGTGATGCTAGGGCAGGCTGATCCTGTTTGTTCCCTTAGCTCTGGTTTTCCCACACCTCCACATTATGGGGATTTCTGGGAGCCTGATCACACAACTCCCTATTTATCTCTCTTCACCAATACTCCCTGTGTCTTACTCAACCATGTCTTTTCTGAAGGAATTCACACTTTGCCGTTTTACTGAATATGATTTGGATAAGGTTAACTTGTATGCCCAGTTCTAAGGGTAGCGTCTGATTGGCTTAAACTAAAAATATCCCATTCTCCATGGAACTAAGTAATTAATTCCAGGATGGGCAGATGATCCAGTCTGAGCCAGTACTTACATATTCTTTGAAGTCTCTAAAAAAGAAAAGCTCTTTCAACCTTCTCCTGCAGTGGTAATCTGAAGACTTGAATTCTCTCTGCAGCCATCTTGGGACCACTAGGAAAAGCTTAAAGCTAGCAGAAGCCATCAGTGGAAGCTGGGGTTAGAGATACCTCAAGGGGAAGATGAACCAAGGTATGGACTAAGTGACATTCCAACATTGAACCAAAGCACAACAGAAGACAGAACTGTACAGGGACTGCTCAGTTACTGGGGCAGTTACATGCTTGATTTTGTCTAGGTCAGTTTGAATTTGATTGTCCATTTTTTGCTTTTGGGACAGAATTCTGATGAAATTTCCCATAATTCTCAAGTGTTTTCTCTCCTTGGAGCCAAATGGAGATAACTGAAGTAACTAAAGCACAAAATAGTTGTTATATCCTTGGCTTCAGAATCCATGGAAATCCCTGGAACATGCATTGGTGACCTCCCACGTGCAAGGCACTAGATAGGATATAAAAATGAGCAAGACAAAGTCTGACATGCAGAGCATAAAAATGAGCAGGGAACTAGAATAGATAATATAGACTTAGCAATGAGGTAGATATTTTATTTTTATCATTTATAAATGAGAAAATTGAGGCACAGAATTTAAGTAATTGCCTCAGGATGTGCACTAAAATACAGTGGATGGCTGATTTCAGTCTTCTGTGACCATCTCAGATGACCTCAAGGAAATATCAAAAACAGGAAGAACTGGAAAACCAGTTAAGCAGAGGCATGCAGGCAATATTTTGAACAATCAGAAAGGATAGAAACATAATGTATAAAGATAGCCTAAAGGTCTTTCACCTATGTGGAAATCAGTAAACCTTAATTTTAACAGCCAAACAAATTACACCTTGCAACACACAAGTGTTTGGGCAACTGCTTGTAAGCATGAATACCCCCTTTCCCTTCTTGTATATATAATCCCCTGTTGCTAACAAGCTTCTAAGTGGTTCTTCAGAGCAATCTGAAAGACTGTTTTCTGGGCTCTAGTCTTCAGCATGACAGCAAATAAAGCTAACTAATCTGCTTTGAAGTCGGCTTTCTTTCAGTCTATCAAGAGGTGACAGAACTCATGAGGGATGGAGCTGTGAACCAAGGCACTTTGATGTATACAGATTGCCAGCCAGCAAATAGTAGTGAATATTATGTGCTGTCTATATTAAAATCATACATCCACATATTCCATCTGTTTATTGATGTATCTATTAGTAATAAAAACAGCATAACTGTTGTTAGAAAGATTTTGACTGATTTTTGTCTCTGGTTCCTAAAAGGGGAACTAAATCCTTGGGAGAGGTGTTCTTTGTTATTCATAGTGGACCCTGATAGTTATAATAATGAGGTGGTTCACAGGGGCCCCTAGTTGGTTTATGCTAACAAGATGATTTAAGATAGGGCAAGCTACTCAAGAAGGACCAACCATGTGATTTAAGGGCTGGAACAGTGAGTCACAGGTTATCAGACAAAGCCCTTGACCTCCAGGAATGTGAGGGAGGCTGCAGTTTGAGTTTAACCCGGTGGCCAATGATTTAATCAACCATGCCTAAGTTCTGAAACTGCAACAAAAATTCTGGAAATTCTGTGGTTTCTATTCTGTGACAAAAGTGATATGCTAGTAGGGTGACTGCACCCTGATTCCACAAGGAGAGGATACAGTTCCTTCCCCAGACCTTACCCTTTGTGCAGATGCATTGACCGGTGCTCCCAATTTGTATCTTTCATAATAAAACCTAACCATAAGTACAGTACTTTTGTGAGTTCTGTGAGTCATTCAAGCAAATTACTGAACCTCAGGGGGGTTTATGGGAACTTCCAAATTTATAAGAATTCAGTCAAAAGTGTGGGAGGCTCCTGGTGATCCTTTAAGTGTGGCTGGCATCTGAGGTAAGATCAATCTTTGGCGAGACCATGCCCTTTAACCTGTGGGGGGTCTTTGCTAACTTTAGGTAGCTACGACACCAATGAATTACAGTACTTTGACTTAGTTTTTGACCAATTCGGTTGAAATGGAATAATAACATAACACCACGATGAAATTTCAGGGCCTTTACAAACACTCAGAAAATAGTGTACCTGAAACAGAAGTTTAATACATTAGTATATAATGAAAAAAAAATGTTCCCTTAATTTTTTCTTCAATAAGGCATAGCTGGAATTCCAGAGGACACTTAGCGAATGCCTGGAAGCTTTGAGAGATAATTCAATGAAAGACTTGTGAAGAGGCATCTAAGCTTAGAAGAAGAGCTTCTAAGTTGGAATGACTGTTGAGGTCTGGTATCAAATCAGCAATCTGTATTTGCTGGTAATGCTAGTGGTTTTCTGGTAAAGTCTCTCTCTCTCATGGGGAATAAGATGGTGTGGGGGGTCTTACTGATTGGAGAAGTGAGCAAGTACTCTTTCAGTAACTATAAAATAAATGATCATAAACAATGACTCTGTAAATACATGTTCCTTGTTTATATAGTTTATATAGTTGGTGGAAGAGAGACAGACAAGAGAATAACAGTGTCCCCTTAAGGCAGCGGGCCGTGAATTCCCTTCTGCACCTCATTCTGTAACAGGGACAGAGGGCGTTCAAGGTATTTCACCTGCTGTCAAAGTCAGGGGAGGTATGTGGGGTGGGAAAGGCACGAGCGAGGTTCAAGTGACTGTGTGACTCCAGTCTATGTGGAGAGATCCAGGACTCAATTTCTGGTGATTTAATTCTTAAGGCTGTGTTTTTGTCTGTCATAACATACTGGTCTAGAAATGAAGATGAGTTTGTGCTCAAGTCGTAAACAAGGAACATGTATTTACAGGTTCATCGTTTATGGTCATTTATTTTATAGTTACTGAAAGAGTACTTGCTTACTTCTCCAATCAGTAAGACCCCCCCCACGATCTTATTCCCCATGAGAGAGAGAGACTTTACCAGAAAACCACTGGCATTACCAGCAAGTACTGAGTGCTGATTTGATACCAGACCTCAAGATTTGATAATGTTTGGTGCTGCTTTAATACTTTCTCTGGTAAACTTCTATTACACTGAAGCCAGCATAGACTTGGGTACTGAGATTAAGGGAGAGATAAGGATGATTGTAAAGAAGTTACCAATGAATTACGAATCTAAATAAATTGAAAAAGGCAGTGAAGACAGGAGGAGGCTGTGATTTGTGGGAACATGAAGGGATCAAGAGACTAGAGAAATACAAAGGTAGAAGAACTGATTTTATGGGACACATGGGCAGAGTGCCAAGAAATGTGGGACAGAGGCCAAGATATTTTTCTAGTGGCCCCTTAAGTCTTCTGAGGTCAGAGGGCCCAGAGGGCCGACCACCCTAGTTGGTTGCATTTAGGAGAAAAAAATTATAACTCAAAGTCACAACACGGATAGCCCCCCAAAAAAACCACTAAAACTCAGTTTATTTTCAATATCTTTCAAACTTGAGAGGCAAACTTCTTAATTCTAGGACTGTTTTTTTCACAGCTGTGGAGTTAATGGTCGTGTTAGATTTTCATGTAAAATTATTCTGGAGCTTTTAAAACAGTGCCCCCCTGAGGCCTTCCTGAAATCAGGCGCCGAATAATTCACTTCATTCTACCCGCCGCTGCAGGAGACCAGGAAGTCAGTTCAGTGACTTATCAATGAAATATGAAAACACTCCTTTTTCTCAAAGTCGACCCTGTCACCCCAGCCCCATGGGTCTCAGCCAGTGGCATACCATGCACATTCCTCAGAGGAATTAGGAAGCCAGTAGAATATATTCTTCAGAGTAATTATGAAGCCACTGTCATTCATTTATGTTACAAACACATAAATAATGTTCATTTACAGTATGTTGCATACAGTTTTGAAGACTCTACAAATGTTGAATTATTTAATCCTAGTTGTTAGTACCACTTCTTTGTAGGTTTGCTTTTTTATTATATCCGTTCAAATAAGGAAACTGAGCTACAGAAGGGAAAAGTAACTTGCTCAAGGTTATAGCTAGTACCTGGCGTGATTTGAGCCTAGACCATCTGGTTCCGAAACCGTGCCTTAACTACTCCACTTCTGTCTCTCCATGGTCCTTAAGGACCTTAGGTTTCTGAGAACCAGAGAGTTGGAGGAGGCACTTAAGGTGATAAGGACAGAATGAACAACGACTTGAAGAGGAACAGAAGAACTTCCTGGAAAAATGCAGTGTGCTCAGGCTGATTTAGTGACTTATTTGATAGTGGTATAAAATAAGACTGGTAATTAAAAATAGTTGTATGGTAGTAATGACCTCAGTTGCCAGAATAAATATACAAAGCAAATATTTTAGATGAAGGTAATACATTTCTGCCTATTGGCAACATCCTTCCTGAATCTCAGTTGGCCTCAAACCCTTTGGTAAAATAGAATTCTCTTTTTCATGGAGTGGGTTGAGGTTCACCAAGACCAATCTAGGTTCAGTGGTTCAATAAATGACCTCACAGGAGACTCAGTTTAATTATACCCACAGCAACACTTTGTTACCATGAAGAGGATACAAAGCAAAATTATCAAAGGGAAAAGGGGCATGAGACATAAGTATGGAGGAAACCAAGCACCAGATTTCTGGCAACCCCTACCTGAGGAGTCACAAAGGGCACACATAGTTTCTTTTCAGCATTGGATTATGACAACATAAATGAAGGGTTTTGTTGTTGTTGTTGTTGTTGCTGTTGTTGTTTGTTTGTTTGTTTGTTTTTTTACCAGGGAAGCTAATCAGATGCTCAGCATCCAAGGTTTAAACTGGGGACTGGTCACACAGGCACATTCTACCTCACATGTATCTAAATTCTAGAATCCCAGAGGGAAAGCAGGTGTTCAGCATAAACCATATTATTTACACAAACAATGAGCCGCTCTTATCATTTAAAGAAAACTTTATATCGGTGTAGGAAACTCTATCAGCCAAGTCCCCAGGTGCAAGCCAAGCATAACCTTGCAAGTGGGATTTTCTAAGGACAGGCGGTCTCAGGCTTGTTATGGTAACTCTTTTCTGCACAGAGGATCTCTAGAAGAATGTTCTTTATAAGTAAAGAATATTGCCTTTTATTCTAAGTCTGAGATCCCAAGTGAAAGAGGCATCCATATTTTTAAAATAAGTCCATTTATTTGATTTATGCTTGTGAAATTATAGAGATGCTGGGTCACAAAGCTGGCCTACATGTAGACCAAGACCTCAAGTGGAGAAGAACAAATATCTGTAAAGCAACCTTACATTTAAAAGTATAATCCAAGACATTCTTGCAGGTGTTGCAAGAGAGGGTGGCTCAACAGACACATGAAAAAGTACTCCACATCACTCAGCATCCGGGAAATACAAATCAAAACCACAATGAGATACCACCTCACACCAGTCAGAATGGCTAAAATTAACAAGTCAGGAAACAGGTGTTGGTGAGGATGCAAAGAAAGGTCCATATACACTATGGAGTATTATGCATCCATCAGAAAGGATGAATACCCAACTTTTGTAGCAACATGGACAGGACTGGAAGAGATTATGCTGAGTGAAATAAGTCAAGCAGAGAGTGTCAATTATCATATGGTTTCACTGATTTGTGGAGCATAACAAATAGCATGGAGGACATGGGGAGTTAGGAGAAGGGAGTTGGGGGAATTGGAAGGGGAGGTGAACCATGAGAGACTATGGACGCTGAAAAACAATCTGAGGGGTTTGAATTGGGGGTGGGTGGGAGGTTGGGGTACCAGGTGGTGGGTATTATAGAGGGCACGGATTGCATGGAGCACTGGGTGTGGTGCAAAAATAATGAATACTGTTATGCTGAAAATAAATAAAAAAGAAAAAAGAAAAAAGAATAAAAGGGGAGCACTCCTACACTGTTGGTGGGAATGCAGGCTGGTGCAGCCACTCTGGAAAACAGTATGGAGATTCTTCAAAAAGTTGAAAATAAACCTACTCTATGACCCAGCAATCACACTATTGGGTATTTACCCTAAAGATAAAAATGTAGTGATGGAAGGGACACGTTTACCCCAATGTTTATAGCAGCAATGTCCACAATAGCCAAACTATGGAAAGAGCCTAGATGTCCATCAGCAGATGAATGGATAAAGAAGATGTGGTATATATATATATACAATTGAATAATGTACAGCCATCAAAATATTAAATCTTGTTCATTTGTAAGGATGCAGATGGAACTAGAGGGTATGATGCAGTCAGAGAAAGACAATTATCATATGATCTTGCTGATATGTGGAATTTGAGAAACAAGGCAGAGGATCATAGGGGAAGAGAGGAAAAAATGAAATGGGACAAAACCAGAGAGGAAGACAAACTATAAGAGACTCTTAATCTCAGGAAACCAACTGAGGGTTGCTGGAGTGGAAAGGGGTGGAAGGGATGGGGTGGCTCGGTGATGGACACTGGGGAAGGTATATGCTATGGTGAGCTCTGTGAATTGAATAAGACTGATGAATCACAGACCTGTACCTCTGAAACAAATAATATATTTTATGTTAATAAAATACACATATATTTCATATACATATGAAAGATGGTAGCTCAAGTGAATTGGGTAAACTTTAGCCTATCCCCATCTTAAATGTTTATGGAGTGCAAGAGAGGGTGCAGTACAGAGCTTGATGAGACCTGGATGTTCTTTTTCATCCTTTGGACAACACACAAATCTCCCTGAAGAGGCCTGGAGAAAGGGGGGAACCACCTGGGGAAAAGGAGAGACCACCTAGAAGTGGTTGTGATACTGGGGGTCATGGATTTAATTTAGACAAAACAAAGAT
Organism: Neogale vison; assembly: GCF_020171115.1. Lineage (NCBI taxonomy): Eukaryota > Metazoa > Chordata > Mammalia > Carnivora > Mustelidae > Neogale > Neogale vison. The sequence goes on along the minus strand of NC_058102.1, from coordinate 34,241,315 downwards.
AAGTAATGTTTCTGAAAGCCTGAATTTTCTGATGGCCAATTGAAGGAAATAGCAGAGATATTGTAGAAAAAGAATTGCCTTTGAAACAGTCTAAAACCGAAAGATGGAAAAAATATGCTGGTAATATTTTTAATGAATATGGATGACTACAAGATACTGTAAATTTATAATATAAATGTATACTAAATTGGTATGATGGGATTCAGTGTTATCTGTTTCTTGTATTTAGTAAGAATTACTAATGCAGTTTCAGGCATTTCATAGTATTCCAAGGAGATTGGATTGAAAAGAAAAATTTTATACCTGAAAAGCCAAACACCAATAGACATACAAATAAACACTAAAAATCAGAACTTTATCATACAGACTTAAAAAATAACCTTCCCAATGCTTTGAATGTTTTGTTTATAATTCACTTTGAAGTTGTTGGTAATGTTTGCTAAACTTTGTTGCAGAATCATTCTAGCCCTTTTAAAGCATGTTGCATTTTTTAACACAGAAGATCTTATAATCTCAATTGGTTTAAATTGCAGTCTGTGCCATGCTACATTTTTCATTTACTAGTATTTAGAAAAACTAGATAGTGGTATACTTAATGCAATATGAAAACTGCTGATTTTGTGGTTAAATCTGATTTTGTTGTTTAAATATTTCTGATACTTTCTACTTTTTGGAATCTTTTTTTTTTTTTTTAAAGATTTTATTTATTTATTTGACAGAGAGAGATCACAAGTAGGCTGAGAGGCAGGCAGAGAGAGAGGAGGAAGCAGGCTCCCCACTGAGCAGAGAGCCCGATGCGGGCCTCGATCCCAGGACCCCGAGATCATGACCTGAGCCGAAGGCAGCGGCTTAACCCACTGAGCCACCCAGGTGCCCTACTTTTTGGAATCTTAATAGTTATAGCAATTATGTTACAAAATGAAAAAAAAATTACTATTACCTCCTGAGTGAAATAAAATAAGTGAATAAATAGTAAACAACTTACATTTGAATATCAGTTGTAAAATCTGATTTGCTTGCATTTTTCTGTATCTAGACCTTAGAAAATTAATCATAAAGTGACTAATATTTTTCAGGCAATATCTTCTTTCCAATTCCAATGCATAGGATAATTTAAATGCTATTTATACAAATATTAAACAAATTTTGAATTTTCTTAAAATATTGTAGAGATGATTACAGATATAAGCTATTGTCTAGTATCTCTCACACTCTTTCCCTGATATAAAATAACCTATAGCTGTAATGAACTGTTACAACTGTTAAAGAACTGTATCGAAATATCAATTAAGGAAATCAGCAGTTCTGTATGTTTCATTCCATGAATTTTTTCAGAAATGCAGAAAAACATCTACTGTCCTGGAATGCAATGAATAATAACCATTTTTAAAAAATGGTTATACACTTTGTTTTCATATTACAAAGTTTTCTGTACAGAAATACTTCCTTTTACTCTTCCAAATACTCTGAATACAAGCAAATGCTTAATCTCTATAATTTAATTTGTCAAGGAATAACTTCTGCTCTCCCAGGTTTTATCATTGGTATAGGGCTAAAATCCATTATTATTCAGTAAACATTTATAGATTTCCTGGAATTATTCTCTTTCATCTAATGGATGACTTCAAAAATAAAAAGGGATACAGATGATAAATATTTAACAGAGGCTAAACAATGATAAATAACAGGTGGTGTGAAATAGTTTTTTTAAAATTTATTTTTATTTATTTTTTTCAGCCTTATATCATGGCCAAGAAAGATTAGATTTTTGTGTTTTTCTTTTGCCAGTGACTCTTATGCTGAAGAACTACTCCTTTAAGATCAGAAAAAGAAAACAAAGGTATAAAAATATTACACAGATGTTGCAAACATTAAGCAAACACTTAGGGTTGCCTGGCAGTATTTCTGTTGCAATATTCTATTAAAAATGTGTTTCAATGAAATCCTTTTAGAGAAGTTTTTGCTCTGCCAACATCTCGTATTCATTTCCTGGTGAAAGGAGATGTGTGTGGCAGTGACTAATTGAACTGGCAGCTACTGTTGACCAGACAAGTTTGGACAGATTATACTCATGATGGCCAAAAGAAATCAAAACCATTGAATACAGTAGGAGTGAGACAATTGAGTTTTATCTCAAGAGGGCAATTGAGTTTTATCTGATAGCATACTGAATAATCTGACTTATTAAAGTTCACTGACATTTGGTGGCCACCTACATAGTCAAGTGCTGAGTGAGGCTCTGGAGTGGCAAAGAGGGCTTGGTGACAGATAGCGACTACACTTATCCTGGCGAGCACTTAGTAATGTACAGAGTGTTGAATCACTGTATTATATACCTGAAACTAATATATTAGTTCTATATTAGTTAGTATATTAATTGTACTGGAATTAAAATGAAAAAAAAATTTACAAAAATTATAAAATAATAGTGTAAAAAATGCCCCAAATAATCTTTCTTTTTTTTTTTTTTAAGATTTTGTTTATTTATTTGACAGAGAGAAATCAACAAGTAGATGGAGAGGCAGGCAGAGAGAGAGAGAGAGAGAGGGAAGCAGGCTCCCCGCCGAGCAGAGAGCCCGATGCGGGACTCGATCCCAGGATCCCGAGATCATGACCTGAGCCGAAGGTAGCGGCTTAACCCACTGAGCCACCCAGGCACTTTTGGCTAAGATCAAGTGTAGTATCTGTTCTTATCAGTTTAATATCTGATACGTCCTCTATCCAAATAATCTTTCTTAAAGAAATGAAGGCATGTGTGTTTACAGGATGCTTTAGAGAAAATCGTTATTCTATTTTCTCTTGCACTGACTTTTAAAAAGTTCATAGATCTCCGAAATCTGCAGTGTACTGAACAGATGGATGAAAGACATGTGATTGAATTAGTAAATTACAGTGAGCCTTCTATAGGAGTGAGAGCAATGCAGATCTTTGGTTAATTTATCCTTTCTTCGTCAAGGTCAAGGCAGTTTTTTTGCTATAAGGAACAATGATATGATTGCCTCACATTTACATAGCACTTCTTATTTGTCAAAGGATTTTTTTTTTTCTGTTCTCACAAAATCATTTTCAGGAAAATAGAACAGGTAGGTTATTTTTCTATCCTTCAGAGAATTGTGTATGCATGCACTGAACAAAATTTTTTAAAGAAAGAGAAAATGAGGAGCAAGTTGGGTATGGGAATTCGGTGATCATTTAAGACATTTTCATTACAGTTCAAAATTCAGTGTGATTTTAATATTTTATTACTGCCATTGACATACACCCAGGTCTGTAAAATTTTATTATCCACTTTGAAGCATTAAACAGAAGACAGAAATAAATGATTAATTCAGCACAGAGGTCAGTGTTACGGTTTTCAATCTTTCTTTCAAATCTCCCACAGATCAGTGTTGTTTTGTTAAAATCTGGAAATGTAAGGTGCATGACATTATTGCTTACTTAATTAATGTTTTCTGAACGTAATGTAAGTATTTTTTCTACAAAAGGAACTTGAAATATGGTGATACTTCATCACATTTTGAATTCAGTATATATGATGATATCCTCTGAATTCAGAAAACTCAAGGTAAAGTTCTGAACTGCAGAATTTGATATTTTGAAAAATAAAATTAATAATAATTTCACAGAGTGATTTATTATACTATTCAATAATTCTATGTTACATGTAACCAATGACTTGAATAAGTCCTAAACTCAACTAATATAATTCAAAACTGTTTTGGTGGGTGCAGAGCGAGGAGTAAAAGAACATGATGTGATTATTTTGAGAATTAGCTGGTTTCTTCTGGGCAAATTAAAATCCAAAGATCACACTCCTGAATATATTCTATTCTTGATGTGTCTGAAGAAAGAAATAGTTAATGAGATTTGCAAAACCTGGAAGAAAAGGAAGTGATAGGAGATCAAAATGTAATCAATAAGCGGTGATTTGCAAAGCTAACACTTAGAATCACCTAAATGCATGCTGTATAGGGAAAGGGGATCAAAGAGGGTGGGAAAATTTTGGAGTAAGGTACATATGGTTGCAAATAAGAAATCTGCAAAGTGAGTCTTCTACAGCAACCCTGCTGCCACCAAGTTCATTTATGGAGGGACTAAGTAATAGACGGTTCACTTTTAATTACATGGGCTCTCATTGGGCTAGATATCTCGAATTGCTGATCTGGTTCTTGTTCATCATCTCTCTATGTCCTCAGTCCTACCAAGTTGCTTCTTTTTGTGATAGGATCATTAAAGATGGTGTGCAAAGGGTAGATGATAAAATGGACCACAGGTACCATCTCCCATTCAGTCTTGTCTTAAATACTGCAGCATGAACACAATAGAGAATACACATTTCAAAAAAACGGTATTGTTGCTTAAAAGAGTGTCTTAATCACCATTCTGAGACTATAACCGTTACCAGTTGAAGAGAATTTATGGAACCTTAGGTCAATGCCTTAGTGGATCAACATAAAATTAAATGCTGTATCCTGTTCTGACCAAAACATGTGCTATATATTCATTGCAATGTTACAGTCTACACTGTAATAATGTATTCACTCTCACAGTTTCTTCAAATTCACAGTCTTTCCCTGCTTTCATTGGTCTTCACAGAGGCTGGAGAAGGAGGTTCTGCTTCTGAATCTGGATCCTGCAGCTGGCACCCTGCAGGTCACGGAATGTGTCTGTTTTGCTTTCCGCTGTATCTCTAACAGCTAGCACAGTACCTGACATAGTAGATGTTCTCCCCCTTCCAAACTGAATGAATGAATGAATGAATGAATGAGTGTATGAGTGAATAGTAGATTTATTAATATCAAACAAACATCGGTCTAGATTTCCAGTTTGCCAACATGAAGACTGTCTGGCATGGGCTCTTGCTGCTGAGATGTGAAGTATTTTTTTTTATCTCACAAAGCAATGAAATTAGTACCTTCCTGGATGGCCATTTGTTAACTGATCATCCCTCTTGGTTGATTTGGGGATATCACTTCCAGTTAGGATGTGTATCTCTCCTGGATGTGGATAGTCTCAAGATCCTGACTCCTAGTGTATTAATTTGTCTGATTAGGGCTCCAGTTGGTTGTTCTGTAGTTTGTAATGTATGGTTTCTACTTAATATTTTTTTGCCTTTAAACATATGAACAAAAGCTTACCTCTGAAGCCAAAAGTCCAAAGTTAATTCCGATTAATGTTAAAGCATTACCACTATACCATGTGTCGATCTTATTTTCACAACCCTAAGGAAAAAAAATTATTTGGATTGACTTGGAGATGGAAATGGTCTTATATATAATTCTATTACAAAGAAGAAGAAACATAGAGATAATAATTTACCAAAGTCTAAAAAGCAAGTAAATATGTAACTGGAGACCAGACTTTTTAGCCCAGAGAACTTCATATGATAGCACAACATCTCAGTTACTACTTTTAAAGTTGCTAAGATGTCATGTACTTAAACACAGAAAATTTTTTAAAAGATTTTATCTCTAAGTACTCTCTACACCCAATGTAGGACTTGAACATATAACCTTGAGATCAAGAGTTGCACACTCCACTGACTGAGCCTGCCAGGTGCCCTGAAATCAGAAATGTATTAAATCTAGAGAGTGATTTAATTTTCTGCAGATTACTGTAATTCAGCAAGGTATATACTTCAACCTAAAATGATTATTTTATTATTTTCAAACAGGAAAAGCTTTTTATTTATTTATTTATTTTTAAAATGTATTTTGTTATTTTTAAAAACAGTTTATTCCCACCAAGCAGGCGGATGTGGGGCTCCATCCCAGGACCCTGGTATCATGACCTGAGCTGAAGGCAGCCGCTTAATCACTGAGCCACCCAGGCGTCCCAGGAAAAGCTTTTTAAAACAACATAAGGCTCTATTTATCTATGAATGAATTATGTAATTGAAAAATAAATCTTACAGTTAGAATAACATCAGCATACAAACTATATAAAATATTAGAAGTTCTTGGGATGAAAATCCCATTTATCAGTAACCTCTAACTGTAAGTAGCAGATGAACCCCTACTCTTGCTTCTGCTACATTTACCTGAACACTGCTTGTGTCATTGCTGGGCTCCCCTCCCTTCAGTTTTTGCCAACCCTCATACCTCTTTGCTTCTGGTACTGCAACTCCCTTACCAACCCTATACACCAGAGATTTACCAAAAGTGCCTCCTCTCTTTGCAGGGATTTGAGAACATGGATTGGAGAGAAAGGTTGATGGTATCCTAAGTTCTAGGAGCACTTACATGGCATAATTCCAGAAAGTTTAATTTATTTATTATATACCTGAAATAATTATTCATCTAATTATGAGTTTAGTTTCATAAAGTAACTGGAGAACCTATTCATTGTGAATAAAATTGTTTTTATATAAAACTTTGCTCAGAATTCTAAATTGACTTGGAAAGAAAAAACAATAAAGAAGGCACTGTAAACTCTTGGAGAATCTTATCCTTACCTCTAGGTAAGTTGCATTCAGTGGCTCATCACAAAACCACTTTCTTAATGTAGAATTTGTGCAAGAACATGGCACCTGTTCTGGAGTTTCTTTATTTTTATTCTTTATCCAATCTGTGTAATTGTACTGGCCACAACACTGCAACTAAAAAAAAAAAAATCTATGAATTTTACTATAAAGTATTCAGAATGCAGTTATTTATGATTCCCAGGCACAATAAAGTAGTTTTTGTGAAGGAGATGTATTCTTCTCCATTGGAATGTAGTGAATTACAAATATAAGCATAGTTTTGTTGGTTTAATCCATACTTTGTTGCTACTGTTGTTGATGCTAACCAGAACTAAAGACCTTTAAATATAAGTGGGCTATGTTTGCATAAAATTGTTAGGTCTGAACTTAGCATAAAGTAACCCAGGATGGAAGGTGAACCTGCCTTACTGAAGCTACAAATTATGCCTGGACCAGAATATAGAAGAGGAAATCGTTGTAGCCATAGCTCCCTTCCCACTGTAGCAGTCTCTTTATATTTATCCCCAAAATGCTGCCATATGTATGTAATATACATAGATTCAGGGTTCTTTTTATTCTCTTAGGATTAATGTAAGGTATTAACTTTCAATTTTGTATTGTGTGAAAGTAACCACAGAGAACCAAAAAGGATGATAAAGCAAACAGCCATAGAAATGATAAGATATTTAAGAAATATCTCATTTCCGGGATGCCTGGGTGGCTCAGTCGATTAAAAAATATCTCATTTCCAATCCTATAAAGTTGAATTGAAAGGATGTGAAAGAATCAGCTCATGTATTTATCACCAAGAATAAGAGACAAAGTTGGAGTGAATATTTCATTGTTTTCTAACCTTGTTATTGAAAGTTATGACATCAGTCCTGCCTATGTCACAATATGCACCAACAATCTTGGAAATGAATGACTAAAATAATGCTTTAGAGTTTGGGTATTGAAAATGAGCTTGATCGAATCTTTATGTACTATCTCAACTACACTCATGACAGGAACCATAAGCTTAATTCTCATTAATAATAGTGATGTCAGGGGTGCCTGGCTGGTTCAGAGGGTTGAGCCTCTGCCTTAGGCTCGGATCGTGGTCTCAGGGTCTTGGGATCGAGCCCCGCGTCGGGCTCTCTGCTCGGTGGGGAGCCTGCTTCCTCCTCTCTCTCTGTCTGCCTCTCTGCCTGCTTGTGGTCTCTGTCAAACAAATAAATAAAATCTTAAAAAAAAAATAATAGTGATGTCATACAGAGAACTGTTTTCCTGTTTATCAGGAATTAAATCTTGGCTTTTCCACTTAATTAGCTGTGTAACTCTGGGTATGTTACTGTCTATAAAATGAGGATAATAGTTCTTACTTCATTGGGTTGGAAGGATTAGATGAGTTGATACATGCAAAACACTTACAAAAAGGTCTGGGGCTTTGTCAATGCTTGCTATTTTCTTTATCAAGCATTTATGGTCTTCCAGCTGTTGATCTATTCCTGTAAACCATCTGGGAGACAACATCCATTCCTGTACCCTGCCTAGATATATTCGAGCTGTGAAATAATCCTAATAATGTTAGCTAACAAGTATTAGTTACTTATTATGTTCCAGATCCAAGGTTCCCTATAAATTCTATATATGACTTCATTGATTCCTGCCAACCAGAGGCAAGGATTATTCTGTCCATTTTACTAATATGAAACTTGAAATTAATAGGTTTACTTGTCCAGGGTCAAAAAGCTATGCGGCAAACCTGGCATTCTGGCTCAGATGTTAACCAACATGCTTCCTTGCAGCTGGCAACGACTGTCCTGGGACTTCTGTCTCACAGGTGCCGCAGGGCAGACTACCCCACTTGGCAGAAGACCGCCAAGTCTTCTACAGGTGAAACCAGGTTAAAATACACATCAGTTAACCAAGAATAGGAGATATAAGTTACAAAAAGAAGGATAAAACTCAAGATTTGTAAGTGGGAACAGTGTTATTAAGCCAGTTCTGGGGAAAAGAAATACAAAAACCTTTCGCTTCTCTGTCCCTATGTCCTGCCCTTACCTTCCTCCATTGACACTATGGTGATCATGTTTGACATTCATTTTTTTTAGTTTTATGGTCACTTTTTCTTACTGTTTTCTGTAGAGAATTCAGAATAATCCATTTGGGTATATCTTCAGGCATATCTTTAGATCCATACTCAATAATGATTAAGTCAATTTTATCATGCAATACTTGGTGAACCTGTTGAAAATTGAACAAAAGTCAAAATCTGAAGTTATATGATATTTTTCTTTTTCTGACTGACTTATTTCGCTTAGCATAACACTCTAGCTCCATCCATATTGTTGCAAATGGCAGGATTTCATTCTTTTTATGGCTGAGTAATATCCCATGTATATATAATCACGAATTCTATGCCTGAAATTATAAACTAACTGGAATTTAAATAAAAACCTGGAAAGAAAAAAGGTTAAAATCTGAAAGAAACTTTCTTCATGGTTCCTAATAAGCGAATATTCTAGTCAGTTTGCTGTTTTCTGCTTATTCCTAAGCATTTTCTTTTTCTTCTTTATTCTCTTTTTTAACAATGTCATGTGAGTGTGGAGGCGTTTGGTTTTTTGCATTGTGATCTATGAGAGGAATATATGAGATTTGTTTTATGATTAGGGAGTAAGTTATGTGCCATTCTTCTGAATGTTGAAGGATTCTGCCTTTCTTCTTGTACCCTCAGAAAAAAATTGTGAAACACCTTGAAATGACCCAAAAGAATTGCTGAGTATTTTCCCAATGGAATAGGCTTTCCTTTTTTTTTTTTTTTAATTTAATTTTATTTATTTGAGAGAGAGACAGAGTGAGAGAGCATGAGAGGGGAGGTCAGAGGGAGAAGCAGACTTCCCATGGAGCTGGCAGCCTGATGTAGGGCTCGATCCCAGGACTCTGAGATCATGACCTTAGCCGAAGGCAGTCGCCCAACCACCCAGGTGCCCCAGGAATAGGCTTTCTTTAGCATAACTTCAGGGTCTTCCTATGGGGGGGGGTCTGTACCTTTCTCAGTTTTTAACTTACTTTACAACTTTTGTAAGTCGTAGTAAGCTATTGTTAGACAATTGATTCTTTGTCAGAGAAATACAAATGAATTTTTCCTGGTGGCATGTAACTGGTATCGCCCCTCAACCATGTTTTGTATATATTAAGATATGATCTTTATAACTGTCTTCTCTTTGGACTCTCCCTCAAACTGGTTTTTACTTCTTACCGGTTCTCACATTAATCCAGATGTTAAATAAAATCATTGACTTGTGCCTACTGTATATTTATTCAAGAATTATGTTTTTTTAATTTTTAATTTTTAATAAACATATAATATATTTTTATCCCCAGGGGTACAGGTCTGTGAATCGCCAGGTTTACACACTTCACAGCACTCACCAAAGCAGATACCCTCCCCAGTATCCATAACCCCACTCCCCTTCTCAAAACCCCCCTCCCCCCAGCAACCCTCAGTTTGTTTTGTGAGATTAAGAGTCACTTGTGAGAGCGTATCATGCTTAGCGAAATAAGTCAAGTGGAGAAAGACAACTATCATATGATCTCCCTGATATGAGGAAGTGGTGATGCAACATGGGGGCTTAAGGGGGTAGTAGAAGAATTATGTTTTTTAATTGAAAAAATTATCCTTTCAAAATACTATAACAAAAAAATCAGATTTGAAGGTTTGGGGGGATCTACTATTTCAAAATCTATATATTGTGGAAGTAAATTTTAATAGTAACTTACTTAAATATTTAAAAGGTTATATGACTTTTGTAGCTAAGATATAAGGTAGAAAGCAGAGATAGTATTTCCGTTTTGTGAACAAGGGGATAGATACTCAGAGAATTTAGATATTTGCTTTGTTTACATGAATAGTGATGAGGAGCTGAGATTTTTAAATATGGTTCATTTGAATTCTAGTCTAATGATTTCCCATTGTATTATGCTGTCTTTGAGTAATGACAATAAAATTACTGGTGGGAGTACCACAACAATTAAACCATGTGTACAAGATCTCTGAGTTATTTATTGAACTTATTTTCTAAGTTTATGTTTTAAAGGTTTTATTTATTTATTTGAGAGAGAAAGAGTGAAAGAGAGCATGAGAAGGGGGAGGGTCAGAGGGAGAAGCAGACTCCCTGCTGAGCAGGGAGCCTGATGTGAGACTAGATCCTGAGACTCCAGGATCATGACCTGAACCGAAGGCAGTCACTTAACCAACGGAGCCACCCAGGCACCCAAGTTTTATTTAGAATAGAAAATATTTTTCCGTTTTATATTGTTGTGGGGAAGGAGCAGACTTAAGCCCTTATTTACCCTCTAAAGCATTATTTGGGAGATCCAGAGTGTATAAAAATCACATCTTAGTACATAAGAGTATCACATATGATCTCTGTGACTACTATATAAATAAAACTCCCTCACTCATACTTATTTTGACAAACATCCATTGAAGCCCTACTGTACCTTCAACACTGTTGGGTGCTGTAAGTGGCATAAAAGATTTAGAGGCTCCTAAGAGCTTAATCTAATATGAATATAGAAGAAAAATCAATGTAAACAAAGCTGTTAGCTCTAGACTCAGTTAATAAGTGTTTGAATCCAGGCACTATCATCTGGCCATGATGTATTTTAGCAAGTATTTCTCCTCTCAAAGCCTCAGTCTCCTGTTCTAGAAAGTAGGACTAACAGTGCATCTCTGGGGATTGTGAGGATCAAAACTATATTGCCTATAAAGTGGTTATCCCAATTTCTGGCACATGGTAATTATTCTCAAATGGCCTTTCTGATTTTTTTTTTTAGTCTTTTTTTTCTTTAAAGATTTTATTTATTCATTTGACAGACAGAGATCACAAGTAGGCAGAGAGGCAGGCAGAGAGGGAGAGCCGAGGAAGCAGGTCCCCACCAAGCAGAGAGCCCGATCCGGGTCCCAATCCCTGGACCCTGAGACCATGACCTGGGCCAAAGGCAGAGGCTTTTTTTTTTTTTTTAAGATTTTATTTATTTTTTTTTGACAGACAGAAATCACAAGTAGGCAGAGAGGCAGGCAGAGAGAGAGGGGGAAGCAGGCTCCTTGCTGAGCAGAGAGCCCGATGCGGGGCTCGATCCCAGAACCCTGAGATCATGACCTGAGCCAAAGGCAGAGGCTTTAACCCACTGAGCCACCCAGGCGCCCCCAAAGGCAGAGGCTTTAACCCACTGACCCACCCATGTACGCCGGCCTTTCTGATTCTTAAGTAGAAATGCGTATATGAATAATAGCTAAGTGACTATGGACAACGTTGATGAATTCAATTTATGTGCAAAGGATCCCGAAGTGTTATATTTAAGTTGTTATCACCAGATCCCAAAGTGAGAGGCTGATCAGCTAGGATGTAGTGGTGTGCCACAAAAACAGCTTTACAGAACTCACATGCTGCATACACACACACACACACACACACACACACTCACACTCACACTCACACACACACTCTCACACACATGAGAAGAAATTTTAGTAATAAGTGTTAGGTCATTAGCAAGAAGTCCTGGGTGGTTAGATATCCAGGATAGACAGCAAGCACAGGAGAGCAAATGAAGCTGGAGGGCAATGGTGTTATGTACGGAAGATTTTTGGGGGGTTTGGTCATTGTTTGGGATTCTACATCAGAGAGAATTTGAAGGCTAAGAAGCACAGGAATGAGTCAGGGGCTTCTTTGGAAATTAATTAAGGAAAGGAAGAGAGTCCTTAAGTAGCTACTCTGTAACAGAAACTTTAAGTTGTTAGTTGATGGTCACTCTATATGGGAAGTGGGAATGAAGCATATATACAGATGAAGACATAGGCTCAGGGCTGTGAAGTAGCTTCTTGAGCACTCGCCATCTGCAGATCTGTATGACTTCAAGTCCGTGTTCTTTCCCTGCAGGACAATCTCCCAGAACACAAATATAGACCATGATTGCACTGAAACCATGAAATGTCTTTAAAAATTACAAGTGTTGTTTCCAAAAGTTTTTTTTTTCCAGATAATTTATTATGTTTTATGTTAATTTGATGCATGTAAATCTTATTGTGATTAATCATATCACTCATGACCCACACCTGTGCAAAATACATGAATTATTCAGTTCATATTTATTTATTTATTCATTTGTTATTTTAAAGATTTTTAAAAAAATTTAATTGAGGGGGTGCGTAGGGAGGGGTAGAGGAAGAGAATCTTCAAGCAGACTCTCTGCTCAGCAGGAAGCCTGACACAGGGCTTGATCTCACAACCCATGATCATGACCTGAGCTGAAACCAAGAGTTGGATATTTAATGAACTGAGCCACCTAGGTGCTTCCAGTTTATCTAATTTATGTAAAGTCACTAAATTTCAAATTTGTACAAATCTAAAGGTATTTCTTTATTAAAAATAGAGTATGGTCAGTCTATATAGAAAAATAGAATTGGGTCAGTCATGGCAGCCACAGTTGGGTGGGAGCCAACTTTGGATTTCCTGCACTCAGTATCACCCCCTCTTCCCCCATATTCTTTGTTATTTATATTTTTCTCAGTCTTCTGCTGAGTTGAAGATAAATTTTCCTAGCCCCCTTTCAGATCTGACCCCTGGCCCTTTCCTTAGAGAATTGTATAGTACTTCCAATGAATCTGCCCCCCCCCCACTGCCAAAGCCATTTACCTTTCACTCTTAATATAGGCTCATAGCTCTCAATAATTTAAGATATCTACTTTTCTTTAGATTTAAAATAAAAAGATGATCTTTCCATACCTCCTTTTTCTTTATGAAGAAGAATGTTGAAATCACAACCTGAACACCAAAGGCCCACATTAACAGTGCTGTGTACTGAAACAAAAGAAAAACAGAGATGGCAACTGTACTTCTAATATGTGTCTTAGATGCTTTAGGGATGGCAAAACACATGTCTAGGAAATACACAGTCTTAAAATACACACAGGTATTGATGGTCCCCTGCTTTCAAATACATGAGTGAAGTTATTCAAAGAAAAAGGCAAAGAATAAAATTCACTGAGCATTTGGATAAGAATTAAGAGAGAAGTGATAGTGTTCAGTGAGCACGCTATAGACCACTTGGTCTAACAAAGTTGTTGATGATTTTCTTCATTCAAATCCAAAACTGTCATAGCAGGGAACTCACTTATCTGGACCTTCCCTTAACATCCAGTCTGCTAACCCTAGAAATCTCAATGAATTGAGACTTACTACACAAATCCATCAGGTGCAAAGTAACAATAACAATAACCCCCCCAGAAAATAACAAAAGCATCTGCTAGAGTAAAATTAAGTCTGTATATACATTTAAACTGTTCCTTTGAAAACTGAAAATACTTCTATCCAAGTCAAGTGAAATTATTTCCACACTTATGTAACTATATTTTTTAAACTTATGGTCACTGCAATCTTCTTCATGATATGAGCACATAGTAGCACATATTATCTAGAATTTATAATGATTTTTTAAAATTAGCAGTATGAATATTTAACTAACTAAAATATAAGAATGACTTACTGTTAGTATTCTTAATTTCACATATTTTAAACATTACTACTTTAAAAAGTTAACTAAAATTTGTTGGTTGATATAAATTATACTTCCTATTTCAGAGACAAACATTTCAGAGACAAAAATATGATCTTTAGATCTGTTTAGAAGTTCAGATTTTTAATACTTCTAAATATGTTATTTGTTAATCTTCACTAAAAGAAAATTGTTAGAGGCAGGAAAAATTGTGTAAAACAATAAAAGAATATTACTCGGTTTCTTTTTACTGGCAAGCTGGTTGTGGTCTAATGAACATTCCCAGGTTTCTGATCCTGTGGGTGTATGCAATATTACCTTTGATGAATCCTACTGTTCAATTCTTTATACAGTTAACTTACAGAATTCTGATAGTAATACAAAAGTTCCCTGTCCATAGCAATGCAAAATGATTCCTATTCATGGAAAGGCAAATGAATATAGTCTATAGCGAATATAAATCTCTAATTCTCCTTCTACCAGTTTTTACTTTTTACTGGTTCCCTTACTGATGATTTAAATCAAGTCTCTGACACATGTTCATGTGGCTTATTTTTAAGGCATGATTTTTACCTTTGAAGATTCCCTTTTAACAGTAGTTAGATGTTTATCATAATAAGAAAAATTCAGTGTATTTATGTGTTATTAGTACTTAGAGAGTACAATGAGATACTGCCCAAGAACTTTTAAAAAAGGAAGTAGAACTGTCCCAAAGCGGCGCCTGGGTGGCTCCGTCAGTTAAGCGTCTGCCTTTCGCTCAGGTCATGTTTTCAGGGTCCTGGAATGGAGCCCTGTATGGGGCTCCCTGCTTGGTGGGGAGTCTGAGCTCACTCTTCTTCTGCCCCCCTCCCCCAAGTCATGCTCTCTCTCAAGAAAAGAAAATCCTAAAAACAAAACAAAACAAAAAACAAAACAAAACAAAACCCCAAACAGAGCCAAAAACAAAGTTTAGACTGTAAAACTAGTATCTATTCAATTGGAATAGGCATGTGCAAAGTCACCATTAAGCCAAAGTATAGTACTTAGGCCTATAAAATTTGACCATAACCTGACTGTGTGAATTAAAGTGGTTAAAGGAAAAATGTATCCATCAGAAAAGTATTGGTAAATTCAGAGGAGAAGAGCAAAAGTGGCCTAATGGCCAAATGTAGCAGTGCCCTTACTTGGGGCATCGAGAGAAGAGTGTGGTGTCTTGGCTCCTGGACCTAGTCTTATGTACATTCCTTATGATGAGGTCTGTCAGACTTCTCAGTCACAGCCCATTAATACTTGAATTCCATAAGGGAGAAACTTAGATGTCTGTTTTTCTCCCTGTGGTTTCCCCTTTCCTTACTGACCCCGTCTCACACTAGTACCAAGCTCTGTGTTTTCTTTGTCTAAATGGAAATTTATGGCAAGGAGCAAATCAAAACTTTCCTGTAGGTCATTTCTGTCCTGGTCTCCAGATCCAAAATTAGAAGCCCAGTGAGAAAATTGTGCTCAGTATCATGGAAGAAGAGAAAGGTGGGATTTGAGAAGAGAGAGTGAAGTCTCTCTTTAGACTAAAAAGAGTCTGAGACTGATTGTGGAGGCTTATTCATTCCCAGAACAAGAGTCTCTCACTGGGCTTCCTGGAGTTCCCCAGGTGAGTGGTCAGACCACAGAGGGAAAAGGAAGTGTGGTTTCCAGCTTTGCCCAAAAAGCCTCTGCTGGGGGAATATTCAAATTAGAAGAGCTATCAATTATTGGGAAATAACTAATCCCCGTGTCAGGCGTTAGTCCTTTAATTGCTGTGTCACTGGGAGGGTGAATGTTTCAGGGGAAGCATACTGTGGAGAAGGAGCTGAGGTCATGGCTCTCTACCAGTCTTTTGCAGAAGGTTTCACTGCTGTACTGTACGGTAAACTATATGGTATTCTGGATGATATACTGTAAACTGCATGAAGAGCTGCTCTGCCTTTGCCACCCTAGGCCATTCAAACAGCAGAATGAGTAGACTGGAAGGCATCCTGCGAGCTGGGGAAGTGAGAGTTTTCATGGTAACCAGTGAAGACTGATAACCAATGCCACAGTGACCGACCACCCAGACTTTCAGTGCTGCATAAAAGCGAAATCTTCCCTCATTCTTCTTGGTAAGAGACACAATGTCTGCAGTTGAATTTCATTTTGTTGGACAAGAGAGTGCCTGCGAATCAAAACTGATTTGATTAAAATAAAATGTTAAAAAGCTATGTTTCATCTGAGTGTGTGAATTGTGACCCATACCTGCCACACCTATGGTAAATGGCTCATGTTCATGTCTATATTCCTAATTATAGTTTATCTCTTCACATTATATGGTTAGGGAGACATAGTGTGCTAGCCAGATGCCAGAGTCTGGCCTCTCAGCAGTTTCATTTCTCTTTGTTAAATAATAAATTGTGATCTCAGTTATAAGTTAGCTTCCCACATGGCATTCCCACAGGGAGAAAACATGCTGAGTACAGAAAATGTTTTCTTTTCCTTGCTGGGTCCCATTGCTTGTTGGTCTTAATAGTTTATTTGGATTTTAGTCTTCAGATTCTTAATTTTGGTTAATTATAGTTTATCCTAGGAGATGGATTCCTATTGACTCTGTTAAAAAGTAATATCTAAGTGTTAAGTGCAGAAGTCCAGATCTGATCCATGGAGAGTTCTCCGAGAACATTCTACCTAGAAGTTTCTCGAAAGGGAGGGCTTCATTTACCTTATTCCCTATGCTGCAGTGTTACGGTGATGTAAATCATTATTTCTCATATGTGAGACACAGACACTCAAAATCGAAGATACAAATTAGTTCAGGTTATTAAAATGAAATACATACCAGAAGTAGGAGCCATCTGATTTCGTTGTGAATTCCCAAATAACCCAAGAGACAAAGAAGAACAATAGCAGATCCAGTTCCCATCAAAATTTGAAAAATATATACTATCAAGTGGTTATTTTCATCTGTGGAAACCGCAAAATAAATTATTATCAAGTAATGTTGTGTTCTATTTAATAATATATGTAGTAACCCAAGATTTCCCCAAGCAGTTTCTGCCAAACCTGTAGGATTCTCCATCTCTTTTTTTTAAACTTCTTTCTAGCACCCTCTTACTTAGTCTTGGCAACAATTTTTCTTCCATTAATGATATAATAGAAAATTTCTTCAATCTCAAAAGATCTCTTTCCCTTTGCCTTATCTTCATTGTCTTCTATGAAAGCAGAAATTTTTTCCTTGGGTGAACTCTTCTATGTTTAATGAACATCTAAACTTTTATGAATTTATTCATAAAAATTTGGGGGGCATCTACACACATGTGGGTTAAGTTTTTCTTATATGAAAGTCTGAGTTTATTGGTAATATGACCCCATTAAAACTATACTTTATTCTCTCTCCATCTATATTGGGCTCTCTCTGCTAGAGACTATGTATATATTTATATAGTCAACAGACTAACTGTTAAATGCTTCGTGTTATGACACAGACTGTAGATCACTAAGTGCCTAACAAATATTTGTTAAAAAAAAAAAAAGAAGAAGAAGAAGAAGAAAAAATAAATTAAATATGCCCCAGGTTTTATGGGAGAACAGTTGTTGGAGCCAGCCTGTTCTGGCTCATAAACGCCAACTGTTCAATTTTCACAAAATTCATCAGCCAACTCCGTTCATGTTGGCACTGTGAAATCAGCCATCGTGGCATTATATCTTCAAACCACAGAAATCAGTAAATACCATAAACCAAGACTTTCTATCCCAGAGCCAGTTGTTAAATGTGTACCAGCACACCCCTGGGTACAGGAGCCCCTAAGCCAGTAGAGGGAGGAGACTGGGGAGTGTAGTTAGGTAAGATGCCTGGTGAAGGCAACACTGTGTTTGGTTTCAAGTGAGAACTGGAAAGATCTCGGTTGGAATGACAGAGGCCTTCTGGGACACAGAACCGCACAGTATGCATTGGAAATTCAGCTTTGCTGGCCCTTAGGGTCGGAAGTAGGTGAAACTGGGAAGGTTTGCTGGGGCCAAATTATGCACACTTTTAGGCTCTTATCAGTCTTCATCACTGGAATTAAGCTCCACGAAGACAAAAATCTGTCTTGTCCTCTGCTCACGGAATTGTGCTTAACATGTAGAATAGACTCTGTAAGTATTTGTCCTATGAATAAAAAATAGCAGTGGGGAACCAGAAAAAAGCTTTCATGTTATATGGGTAGATTTTCATCTTAAATTATTTCGGTGGCATTTGGAGGATGGCTGAGAATGGAGATCAGAGCACAAGGCTATTGGACATTATTATCGTGGCAAAGGGAAGGAAGATAGGGATCACAGGTGGCCTGGTGTTACTACAAATGGAGAGGTGAAGGCAGAATCATTTTTAAGAAGAGGTAAGTTCACTGGAAGTTGCAGATAAAAGAGAGGGGAGGAGCCAACCAGTGTCTTGTCACAAACTGATTATTTTCAGTTCCATATCTTAAAATCTTAGCTGAGATGTCACTAAATGTTTAAATACATAATTTTTAAAAAAAGAAACAGAAATTAAAGGATAAGTCTCTGACTGTTTAGGGTCCCCCCCCCCCACATTCAAGTACATTAAGGTGATTTAAGGTTAAGGTTAAGGTGAATTAAGGTTAAGGCTAATAACAATTATCTTTCAATTCCATAATGGAGGAAAAGAAAAGAAAATGACTTTTGCTCTACCTTAACTACTACATTATTAAAATAGATACTGTATGGGAACACTAAAGAAGTGGAAACTATCATTGCCATTCTTCTGGGTAAGGAAAGGAAGACAGAAAGGCTGTCGTAATATCTCCACACACCCATGTACTCTGAGCAAAACAGGTGTGCACTTCGACATCATGAATACTTTGCCATAAGTAAAGCATATGAACAGAAGAGAATAAAGATACCAGGCACTTAGGTGTAGGTGAAGTTTAACTAAATTATTCAATATTTTATAACACTCTATTACCCATTAAGTCTTTTTATTTAGTTTTTGTTTTCCCACAAATGTATTTTTTTCTTACTTGAAGTCCACAAAGGAATGTTTGTTCTACAGTATGCATGCTTTTTGTCATGCATTTAATGATAACAGTGTTGTCTAATAGAACTTACTGACGAGTGGAAAGAATCTAAATCTGCACGGCCTAATAAGATAGCCAATACCCAATAGCCACATAGGACTACCGAGCACTTGAAATATGGCTTCCTTTCCAACCACCAAGGATAAGCGTACGAAAATACCACTGTTAAACTTCAGTCCATAGTGACCACATCACACCACAAAATCGTAAAGTTAAGGGTTTCTAAACTCAGTTAAACACATTCAACTATTTCATTTATATTTGAATAACATTATATTTTATTTGTAACATGATGGTGTGAGTAATTGAGTTTTAAAAGAAATGATTTAACTTGAGCACTAGGTTGGTCTCCACATTCTTTTCTTTCAGAGTGTATTAGAACAATCCATAATCTTCCATTCTTGGATAATGCTTAATGGATTTTGGAGAAATAGTGCCACCTGCTGAATAAATTGTGTGTGCAATTATTTAAAACGGAATGTGTGGCTTCACTCAGAGAGCAAAAGAAAAATAGATACATACCCAAAGCTGTGAAAATATTATTTCTATCTAGTAAGAGCCATGTACCAAATCCCATGAGTAAAAGTCCAAGAACCTATAGAAAAGAGAGTCAGTGCTTATATTTGCCAATAAAAATGCATTACATTTTCTTTATGAAATAATTATAAAGACTCTTACCAAGAAAGCTCCGTTAGTGAGATTAAGAAAGTATTTAAAAATTAACGTTTTGTTTTTTCTTAACATTCTTTTTCTCCCCGGATATTGGTGTTCCTGAAAAGATAACCACAACTTTTACTATAAATAGTCAACAAGTTAACAACTTTAAATAATTCTGCCTGCTCATGTCATTTATTTGCACATTTTTCTTCTGATACCAGTTGTCAGTATAACATTCCCCTCCACCCTCCCGAATATAATGACATGTTGAAGATATCTTGAGACTGGGCCTGTCTTCTCCATCTGCACTAGGCAGTTGAGACCAAGAAGGCGTTTGAATAGCATGTCAATAGCCACCTTCCTAAACTTTTTTTAATTTTCAGAAAGTAAAATATATTATTGTGTTTCTAGTCTTAACATACCTTGTTCCCCTTGCTGGCCTCCTCTTTCCCAGACTAATATTGATTCCTCACTGAGGTCTCACCTTGGAAGCCTTTGCCTAACCTCAATTTGTTGTTGCCCCCTCTATTTTCTCTTTACTTGTCTCTTCTTCCCATGTAGACTCTGAGGTCTATTAGTGAACAGAGTAGGTCTTATAAAAATTATAATCCCAAAGTGTAGGGCACAGTAGCTACTCACTAGATATTTGTTGAATTAATAAATGAGTAGGTGAATCAGATTATTTAATTAGGGAGTAATTTGGCATACAATGGAAGGGAACAAACCAACTTAAGGTTGTTAATTAAGGTTGTGTTAATTAAACAGTATATAGTTTAGTTTCCTAAAACTTTTATGGGAAAATCAACACTTAGATCATTGGTGTTTGGTGTTTTATTAGATATGAAGGTTTTAAATTTTCTTGGGCATGTTTCTGGGTTTTCTCTTTTCCTTCATTGTTTCAGTTCAGGCTAGTACCATATTTTACAAATACAAATATATATTATAGTTCATAGTGTTTTATTTTTTTAAGGTTTTATTTATTTATTTGTCAGAGAGAGAAGAGAGCATAAGCAGGGAGAGCAGCAGGCAGAGGGAGAAGCAGGCTCCCCACTGAGCAAGAAGTCTGATTCAGGACTTGATCCCAGGACTCTGGGATCATGAACTGAGCAGAAGGCAGATGCCTGACTGACTTAGCTATCCAGGTGTCCCATAGTTTATAGTGTTTTAATCATGCAGTGCATAATTGACATGATGAAAGCAGATTTAATAAGATTAATTTGAAGCCCTTTGTCTCTAGTTGGGAAGACCTCTGTTTGTTGAACCGAAGTACGCCCTGGAAAGTGAAGAAGTAAGAGATACCTAGGTTAGAATCTATGCACTTCCCCTCCCTAGTCTGACCCAAAGCCACATTCCTCCCCTGAAACACCATGGTTCTCCTTCCCAGCTGAAGGAGTCTCTCCAGGCTTTGTCTTCCACCCTTTGCCTTGAAGTCCCCTACTGCCATTTGGTTTCTCCAGTTTCCGTCTCCAGCCTTATTCTTAGATTCTTCTAGTGTCTGGCCTGTTTGGATAGAACAAGACTGCCTGATTTTTATTTCAATTTCTCCCTAAGATATGGTAGATATATAATTTTGGCTTCAAATCTATTTACTTCAGCCTATAAGAAAGTTGTGACCCTCTCCTATTGCCAAAACAAGTTCTCAGGGCCAAAGTCCTGGGCCTCCGTGAACGAGAATGAGAAAGTAGAGTAATGAACAAGAACATGGCAAGAACTCTGGTGAAGTACTGAGAGGCATAGACTTGACTGTTGATTTGGTAATAATTAGCATGTTAGAATCAGGGCTAACATGCTTTATTAAAGGAGCCACCTACAAAAATAAACTGAAGCCTATTTCTCTTTCAGTCCAAGGTGGCTCTCTTCTAGGAGAGCATCTTAGGGTCTTGGGGCTTGCTTCCGCCTATTCCATGTCTGGCTCCCAAATTTCCTCAGGGTGTCATCCTGTATAGTCAGCAGAAAGGAAAGGAGTTTGAATAAACCCGGGGAAGCATCTTTTAAGCAAGTGAGATGAAAGTTGCCCACTTCTCTTCTGCTCATAGTCCATCGACACATACTAAGTCACATGGCAGGTCTCAGCCGGGGATGGAATCAATGATGTGCCCAAGATGAAGGAAAGAAGTGAAGTAGGGTGAGAAGAGCCAAACAAAATGCCCAACAGTTGAGAAAGTGCATTGTAAGAGATAGAGGAGAAAAAGAGGGCTCAGATATAGTTTCAATATGCCTTATTATAGAAAAGAAAGAAGTAAAGATAATCAGAAGGATTCCTGTAGGATGGAAAAATTAAGGAAAGAAAGTGATAATAGAAAAAATCAGAAAATTGAAAAAAACATATATTTCATGTTTATTTTTTATTTTTAAAAATATTTTATTTATTTATTTGTGAGAAAGAAAGAGAGAGAGAGAGAGAGAATAAGTAGGAGGAGCAGCAAGCAGAGGGAAAAGCACTGAGCAAGGAGCCCAGTGTGGGACTTGATCACATGACCCTGGGATCAGGACCTGAGCTGAAGGCAGATGCTTAACTGACTGAGCTACCCAGGTATCACTCATATTTCATGTTTAATAAATGAGTTTGAGGGCGCCTGGGTGGCTCAGTGGGTTAAGCCTCTGCCTTTGGCTCGGGTCCTCATCCCAGAGTCCTGGGATCAAGTCCCGTATTGGGCTCTCTGCTCGTCAGGGAGCCTGTTTCCCCTCCTCTCTCTGCCTGCCTCTCTGCCTACTTGTGATCTCTCTCTCTGTGAAATAAATAAATAAAATCTTAAAAAAAATGAATTTGAGTTTGTAGAAGATACCTTTGTGGTTAAGCACTAGAAATGGAGTGCAAGTAAATAGATAGCATAAGTTATGCAGATTTGGGAATTATCCACAAGGAGCTAATGTCATGGAAAAGAATAGAAGAGAGGGGAAGAGGGGACTGACTGCAGATAAAAGTGAGCAGATGTTGGGGCGCCTGGCTGGCTCAGTGGGTTAAGCCTCTGCCTTCGGCTCAGGTCATGATCCCAGGGTCCTGGGATCGAGCCCCGCATCGGGCTCTCTACTTGGCAGGGAGCCTGCTTTCTCCTCTCTTTCTCTCTGCCTGCCTCTCTGCCTACTTGTGATCTCTCTATCAAATAAATAAAATCTTTAAAAAAAAAAAAGTGAGCAGATGCTTGATAGTAAAGAATGACATAAAGAATGAATTTTTTAATGCAGACTCTTACAAAATGAGAATGTAATCAAAGCATGATCTCATGGAAATCAGTAGAGAAATAATTTTCTAAAATAGCGTTGCATGATATAGAGGTCAAAAAGGGTAAGAATACCATACTCTTAAAGTCAGCCAACTTGGTAAGAAAGTTGTTCATGGCAACTTCAAAACAGC
Source organism: Neogale vison (assembly GCF_020171115.1). Taxonomy (NCBI): domain Eukaryota; kingdom Metazoa; phylum Chordata; class Mammalia; order Carnivora; family Mustelidae; genus Neogale; species Neogale vison. Next base: position 34,218,238 of record NC_058102.1, on the reverse strand, counting down.
AGTGTTTTAATTCATTTGAGCTGCTATACTAAAATACCACAGACTAGGATGCTTATAAACAATAGAAATGGGGAGCCTCAGTCAGTTAAGCATCTGGTCATGATCCCAGGGTCCTGGGATCAAGCCCCCCATCTGGCTTCCTGCTGAGCAGGGAGCCTGCTTCTCCCTCTCTCTCTGCCTGCCCCTCCCCCTGTTTGTTCTTATGCTCTTTCTCTCTCTGTCAAATAAATAAATAAAATCTCGAGAAAACAACAACAACAACAGAAATTTGTTTCTCATAGTTCTGGAGGCTAGAAGTCTGAAATCAGGGCACCAGCATTCATGGGTGAGAACCCTCTTCCAGGTTTCAAGCTTCTTCTTGTATCTTCCTGTGATGAAACCTAAGGAGCTCCATCGGTCTCATTTATGAGCACTAATCCCATGCAAGAAGGATCCCCCCAATGACCTAATCACCCCCTAAAAGTCCCATCTTCTAATGCCATCTCATTGGATATAAGGATTCCAACATGTGAATTTTGAGGTAATACAAACATTCAGACCAGAGGAAGCAGTTCAGGTTAAAGAGTTAGAACACAACAAACAGGGTGTCTAAGCAATAAGTCAAGGAAGTGCATACCCATATTTGCACAGGATGAGAAGAGGAGTTGGTCATGTGCTCATCTTTCCAGTCACAAGCACTACATACTGGAAACAACGTCAATGAAAATACAGAGGTGCTAACACAAAGATACACAATAAGTTAGTGCAGTTCCTATGTAAATATTTGTAGTGAGGAAGAACTATATTTTGTTTTAGTTTGTTTTTGTTATAGATAAAGAATTTGTTTTTAACTTAATCAGATAAGGTCCTGGTGTGGCATTTTTTTTTTTTTTTTGGATCATCCCTGATTAGGTAATTAATGGTCCAACAACAAAGATATTTTTAGTAGTATAAGTGATATAGAAAAGGACAATTTATAATAATTCACCTATTCACAGGTGTCATTTTTCACTAGTTAAATAATAGCCTAATTACTTTTTGTTATTGTTTTGTAAATTCCTTCTCACTGCTGGGAGATGGGAGCACAGAAATGAATAAATAACCTGTCAAGAAGACAAATATTAAAACATGTGGTCCACTCTGAATTATGTGTTGAGGGTGTAGGGAAAGGGAGTAAAGGGAACTGGGAAATTTCAGAGAGAAAACAAAGTTGAGATATTCCTTGATGGTTGATTAAGAAGGTCCTAGTCAGACAACAATGAAGATTTCATGGCAGATGGAATACTGTGCTCACAAGCTTTATAGTGAAGGGCATGGGGGAGTGGGTCAGAATGGTAAGAGATGAAAAATAAGGCTAGATAAATAGACTCAGTAAAGATTTTGAAAGATCAGATATGCTTTGCTAAGAATTTGCTTTTGTTCTTCTGCAGGTAATAGAGAACCATATTTCTGCCATCAGAGTGGAAGTCAAATTAGAAAAGACACCTAAGAGAGGCAGCTACTTTACAAAGCTAACGTATTAGTTCATAACAAATGATGTCATCTAAACTACAAGACAGTTATGGGGATAACCAGGACATGAGAGATATAGTAGGAAGTAGAATTGCCAGCGATGGGTTGTTAGAAAGAAACCAGAATAAAACTTGAACTCAGGTCTATAGAGTTTAACTACTTGGGCTATTACGATTATGGCATATTCTACAATATGTCATTTACATTGGTTGTCTTGACTATCAAAGTTTTGCAAATTAGGTACTATTGTGTTATTATCCCCAGTATTACCAATGACAAAAGAGATTAAGGAAGGCAAAATAATGCTCTTGAGTTCAACTAATTAACCTGTGGCAGGGTTGAGATTCAAATCCATAGATATAAACCATTCTCTTGCTACTCTTCCCAAGTCTCCAGTGTCATCAACTGTAAATGCAGAGGAGAAGAACACACACCTCAAAGGGATACTGTGAAAATCAAACAAGATTATGTTGGAACACACTTAGTCCAGTATCTGGCTAAATGTTACCTATTAATCCTGTGATAGTATAGTAATTGTACGTAAAGGAGGAGCACAAGAGGTTGGGAAATGGGAATGGGAACTGTAGCAAAGTGATGGACATAAGTTGGTCATTGGCAGCTGCAGAGATCACAAAGAGGATTAGAGAGGGACCTTGAGAGTTTGCGACAGTCTTTAAAGGGAGAAAGAGAAGCAGAAGTCTTAAGAATCCAACACTGTAGGTCACATATTAAAAATATTATTACACAACAGTCATCCTCAAGAAAATAAAACAAACATCTGTTAGGCAGTTATTTGAGCTTCACAGTGATATTCTGGGATCTTTAAATTATCACTGCCATATAAAAAATAAGACAACTGTTGAACAATGTTTTTAAATTAAAGTCATCTCACCACCTAACTAGCATTTTCAAAGAAATCTTATTCTTGTCAGATGTCAGAGGAACGAACAGTTATCTTTCCTCCTTTCACGTCCTCAATAAATATTATGTGCTCTCTGAGAGAAGTATGTTGTGTTAGGTCAACAGGTTATAAACTAACCAGACCTGCAGATAATTTTCAAAATATTATCAAAATTTAATGAAAAGAGGGGCGCCTGGGTGGTTCAGTTGGTTCAGTGTCTGCCTTCAGCTCATGTCATGATCTTGGGGTGCTGGGATGGAGTTCTGCATTAGGCTCCCTGTTCTTCTGGGAGCCTGCTTCTCCCTCTTCTTCTGCCTCCCTCTCTCTCTCTCCTTTTGCCCCTCATGAACAAAGAAAATCTTTTAAAAAATTTAATGAAAAGAAAACTGCTTATTAAAAAGTAAAAAAAAAACCTACTCAGGTTAAAATGTTATGGACAAACTGATATACTCAATTTTAGGCTATAATATCTAGGAATTTTCAACTAAATAAACTTATGCTAAATGCTGCATAGTTAAACAACAGTTTCAAGTTAAATTGATTTATAATCTGTAACTTTATGAGATAATTGTAGTATTTTGTTCCTTATGTAGTAATATTAATTAGTGATAGCTATGTTATGACTAATTGATAGAATTATCAGTTTTCCTCCACAGTAAAAAATAACAATATAAGAGATGTAGTAGCATGCACAATAAACTATCTTCAGAACTTTCAATATATTTTTTTTTGCTATCAATTTATTTGACAAGGTAAGATTTAAGAAAAAAAAAGCAATTTAGACTTCATCTTCAAAAAAGTTGATTACTGATTTAGCTAATTTAAAATTATTTCTGGAGAGCGCCTGGATGGCTCAGTCTGTTAAGCATCTGCTTTTGGCTCAAGTCAGGATCCCAGGGTCCAGGAATCAAGTCCCATATTGGGCTCCCTGCTCAGGGGGGAGTTTGCTTCTCTCTCTCCCTCTGCCCCTCCTCCCTGCTCCTGCTCTCAATCGCTCTCAAATAAATGAATAAAATCTCTAAAAAAAATTAGTCATGGAAATTAATTGATTACTAATGGATTTGATATTCTGTAGGAAAAGCCTGAATTGTTTCATAATCTCAAGCAGACTTGGTGGTGGGGGGATGCATCACACCACCCTGAGATCATGACCTGAGCCAAAACAAAGAGTGGGACCCTTAACAGACTGAGCCACCCAGATGCCCCTAGCCTGAGTATTTTAAATGAAGAATTTGAATAGTTCTTAAATTTGCAACAAAACTAAACAAAAAAAAAAAAGAAAAGAAAAGAAAAAAGAAAACGAAAAAAAAACATAACACATGAGCATGGACTTTGATAATGAAAATATCCTAATTTGAAACCAGAACTAGTTGGTTTTTGAAAACCATTGTCTTTGAGTGAGGTACTAACACGTGTTTCTTTTAATATCAAAGATCTACCTATTTCTCACTCTATATTATCAGTTCTTATGTTGATGCGATGTTGTTACCAGGAAATAGTCTGTTTTCTTTAAAGGCTCAAAGGAAATGTTTGCTTTTAGTATACTGTGTGTCAGATATCTTTTACAATTAAGCTTAGCCACTTCCTCTTGGAATTTAATACTTTGCAAACTTAAAAAAATTGAACAGAAATATCTATTATTAACTAAAATAAATCGCACATTTTGTACACTACGTATTTGCCCCACAGTAAAAGGAACTTAGATGAATTTTTTAAAAGATTTAATTATTTGAAGGAGAGAGAGCACAAGCAGGCAGAGGGAGAGGGAGAAGCAGCCTCCCGGATAAGCAGGGAGCCCCAGGTGGGGCTTGATCCCAGGACCCTGGGATCATGACCTCAGCTGAAGACAGAGGCTGCCACTCAGGCGCCCCAACTTTGATGAATTTTTAAGTTAAAATTAAACAGCATGATATATACTTAAGCCTCAAATTTTATGTTAAAACAGTGGGAGTCACTGTCAATATTTTACAGTAAACCATATTTCACCCCACACCCTTGGAGGTTTTTTGATGGGCATTGAGTGATAATTGATTTATTTGTCTTTTTAAAAATAAATTGCTGTCATGGAAAGCAATTTATTGGCTTCTTTTCCATATTTCAGGCCCCACAAATCACTATTCAAGATTAAGATTTGGTGGAATGAACAGTTTATACGTGGGCAACTGGACATTCACTAGTTGCAAGTAATAAATACAGATAGATCAAAAACAATTTAAAGGTCAGGCTACCTTTACTTGGGTAACTGGAGCAAAATGTCGTTTTTTTATTAAATACTTTCCCAAATTATTTAAATATTAAAATCTACCTGGAAAAAAACGTTCCTCGTTCAGCTCCTGAGGTACCGCGTTCGGGCCAATTTCGAGTGGAGATAGTTTGTCCTACTGGGGCACCGGTAAGAAAAGACCCGTCCATCTTCCTTGGGATTGGCTGTTGTCGTGGTTACGCTTTGTTTGGAGGCTCTGGGCGCTGTCTTCCAACCAAGCCTCGGGATATAGCCGCCTGGTGGGTGAGCCGGGGCTCCTCAAGCCTATCGGGGGTGGTGGCGCGGGAGGCGAGACCGGGCTAAGGGAGCGCAGACGGAGCCAGACCCTTCTCTGCCAAGGCAGGGCTTTAGGCAAACGGTGCGGGGACCGCGGGCTGAGGGGGCGGCTGTTGAAGTCCGCGGAGTCCTAGGCTCCTTTAGATTTTGGAAGTTTTGTAGCTCACCCAAAACTTAGAGAGCCACCTTAGGATCTAGGGAGCTTTCGATAATTGGTTTTTCCCCCTCTCTAAATGAAAGTTCCTTTCATCCCTCCCTCCCTGCACTCCCCTCCTTTATTTCCTTTTAAAATGATTTATAGTTACCTTTTAAAGTAGATTTCCTTCCCTTTATTTATAATTGAAAAACTACAGTTGAGAGGAGCGTCTTTAAGATTTCCGACTTTGGGCAGCTTTAGCCAACTCCAGGTGATGTTTGATCAATTTGAAGAAGTTTACTGTAGACCATTTACGTTGGGATGCGTCTAGGGCTGCACTGCCCTATCCTGTACCCAAACCACTAGGTGGCCGCTGAACACTTGAAATACAGCTAGTCCAAATGGGAACGTATTGTAGGTGTAAAATACACATCACACTTCGAAGAATTACTAGGCAAAACAAAGATATAAGCTTTTTACGTTGATCTTAATAATAAATTATTTTGACTACATGTTTAAATAATAGTTTGGATATAATGAGTTAAATAAAATATATTACTAAAACTAATTTCACCTGTTATTCTTTACTTTAAAAAAATTGCTAACTGGCAAGTTTAAAATCACATATGTGCTTAGATATGTAATTGGACTGGGCTGATCTAGAGAGCCAGTTGGTGAGCAAAAAGGGACACAAAGGAAATGACTCTTAACTTTACTCTGCTCTCTACATAAAGTTTTGTGTACCTGTGCATTCTGCTTTATAGCTACATTTTTAAAAAATGTAATTTTCCTAGCTAGCAAATCTTTTGCATTGCACTTTAAATAAGTTTGATAACAGGATAGTATTTTATACTGCTTCGGTTTATGGTTTTGTTTTCCTTTGAAGGAGGAAGCTGATGGGTAAAATTAAACTAGCTTTTAGAATTCATGGTTTAAAAAAATCACTCAACATAAAGGTCTGAAATGAAAATTAAAAAGATCCCCAATTCTCCCAGAAAATTTCTGTGTTTCAAAAAACTGTGTATGTGTGGATACTTACTCTGCATATTTTTCTACCATGTGTCTTTTTTCAATTATTTCTTCTTTGCTACCTTTCCACAGCACAGTAAATATACCCATTTTTAAAAAGACTTATATAGTATTCCATTCTATGAATCCATCATAATCTATTTAACTTTTCTTAGTGTTTATTATTTTTTAAATCTTTTATTGAGATAATTGTAGATAAAAATGTAGTTTTAAGAAATAATGTGTAAATAGCCCTTGTACACTCTCCAGTATCTCCCAATGGTAACACTTTTATTGGTACAGTTTGCTAATCTTACTCAGATTTCCTCCATTTTATTTGTAATCATTTGTGTGTATTATATACAGTTTTTATCATCTGAATATGTGCACTTATCTACTACTCCAGTCAAGATAGTGAATAGCTCCAATGCTACAAGAATCTTTCATGTTGCCCTTTTATTACCATAACCACGTTCCTCCAATTCCATCCACCCCTGATTCCTGGGAATCACTAATCTGTTCTCCACTATAAAATTTTGTCATTTTGTCACTTCAAAAATGTTATATGAATGCAATCATGTAGTATATTACCTTGAGCTTCTTGCTCAACATAGTTCCCTAGAGATTCATGGAGATTTGTCGGTATCCCTTTTATTGTTGAGTAGTATTACCTGGTATGGAGGTAGTAGAATTGGTTTAACCATTCACCTATTGAGGGACATTTTGGTTGTCTCCAGATTGAGGCTGTCATGAATAAAACTGTTGTGAATATTCATGTACAAGTTTTAGTAGGAACATCAAATTTCATTTTTCTGGGAAAAGTGCCTAAGAGTATAGCCAACACATGGAAATCAGTCCAATTAAATCATTTATATATGAAAGAAAGGTCTGTGATAATGTATAACTAGAGGAAAGACAGGCACAGGGTTTTTTGTTCGTTTTGTTTTGTTTTGGAGAGGAGTGAATTAATTGTGTTTATGTAGGGAAGAGAGGCAAGCAGAATAAAAATGTATGGCGAGGCAGTAAAGAGAAAAGCTAGTGGATGGAACATAGTTGAGTAGGTGAAAAAATGTCAGATTCAGAGAATAGGCAGATGATTACACTTTATTAGGAAGGGATTCTTCTCCAAGTAAGAGGAATATGAAAAGGTTTCAGGAAAAAGGAAAATGAAGGCATTTCATTTTCTTTATTAACTAGACTGTAAACTTTGGACATAAGCTACTTGTCTTATTTAATCAGCATAGCACCTAGCACTGTTGTTAATGTACCTGGTGGGCTCCCAAAAAGTTGATTTTGAGATGAGCGAAAGAAAGAAAAGAGGGAAGGAAGGAAGGGAGGGTGAGTCAAGAAAGTAGCACTGGAAAGATCAGGGACTTGAGGAAAAGATGAAAGTTTGGAATAGTCTGGAAAATAAAATAATAGTTGAGGAGTAGAGTATTTTTCAAATTTTTTTTCTTAAACCACAGTAAAAGAAATGAATTACACTTTACACTGCAGGTCATGCGCACATGCCTACATATATACCCACCTACAATAAAAAAAAAACAGTTTTTTAAAAAAAGTTTTTATCTTTAACATATATAGTACACTTATTGTCTATTTTCTTATCTACCCTAATTTTCCCTATCCTATTCCATCATTAAAACTTTATGATGAAGAGCCACTGATTTAATGTCTTGATCCACTAAAGAGTTATCTGCAGTTTGAAGACTCTTGGACTAGGGGATATTCAGAAGGATTGCTGGGCAGATGAGGAGTTTGACTAAGTTTGGAGACCATTTCATAGTGGGAAAAGCACTGGGTTTGAATTCAGGATCTCTCAATTAGGGCCATATCATCATTACTGATTAGCATAATGACTATACTAAGTTAATTACACTCCTTAAACCTTGGTTTTCTTATCAGTACAATGACTATAATGGCCTTATATCTGTTCCAATGCTCTGATGATTATCACTCACACAGTGTCTTTTAGTGCCTGGCTTGTCACTAATATGCAATACATGGAAGCTAATGGTGGTTGACGATGGTGGTGATTACAGGAAGATATACTCTAATGTGCTGCTTGATCCATATCCATCACAAGCATTAAAGTTTAAATATAAATATTGGTCTTATATTATTACATATTATTACAACATATTATTGTTGTTAAAAACATGTGGCTATCTATAGTAAATTAACAACTGTCAATTAATGAGTAGAAACTAACCATGTATTGCCCCATATATAGACTTAGGTTGTTTTCTATGAGTATTCTTCTTTTTTTTTTTTTTTTAACGAGTATCCTATTCTCTGAATACTCAAGCTATTCAGAGATACTTCACCCTCAATTATTTCCATGAGGATGAATTTTACTGTGACATTTCTTGGTTCAGGAAGCTAAGACAGTCCATTCCACGTGACTTTTCCTTTAGAGAATTAAGAGAGTACTATTAGAGTTGGCCATTTTGTATCAAACATTAAAGAACTAATGAATTAATGGAGAGGGGGAAAAAACGTTCTTTAATATATGGTACGACCATTTTAAGATATGATGAAGGTATCCTAGATGAAAACATATTTACACAGAACATGTTAGATTGGTATGGCCCATTAAACAACCCATAGATTTTACTCATTTTATCCTCTTCATTTTTCTTTAAATGGCTCTGTGTTTATTACAAAGGATGATGGAAAACGATGGTGATGATGATGATACAAAGCTCAAGGAAGAAATAGAAGCTGAATTGGATAAAATCAGCATTTCTTCATTAGAAAAAGATGATGTTGATAGTGATTCAAAATCAGACATCCAGAGTGATGATAGTGATACAGTAAGTGTTAAATGCTGGGCTTTTAAGATCCTGACTGGAGTAAACTTTGTAGGAGAAATATTACTTTGCTCAGTTTTCTTGACATTGTTATCTCATTTTTTAACTTTAGGATCACTTTTAAGCAATGTGCATTGTTAGATATTTAAAAATAAAAAGTACATTGAAGATACAAGTCACTTATAATTTCACATGTATATATGTGCATTTTTTGCAATATTGGTATTATACATAGAACTATTTATTTGTATCCTTTTTAAACTTAAATCACGAGTTTTTTAATGTTATTAGAGATACATGAAAAGCAAAGTTTATGTGGAGTCTTTATACCTATAGAAATACTTATTTTTTGGAAATCAAATTTATTATCTTTTCACTTGTGTATTTCCCCCAATGTTTATATGATTAGAAAATTTATTCACAGGAGCACCTGGGTGGCTCAGTGGGTTAAAGCCTCTGCTTCGGCTCAGGTCACTACCTTTTCATGATCTCAGGATCCTGGGATCGAGCCCCGCATTGGGCTCTCTGCTCCGCGGGGAGCCTGCTTCCACCTCTCTCTCTGCCTGCCTCTCTGCCTACTTGTGATCTCTGTCTGTCAAATAAATAAATAAAATCTTAAAAAAATGTATTCACAGATTCATTCTTTTGCATCAAAATCCTTAAACTAATGGGAATTTATTTTCAAATATATAATGTAGATCTAAATAGAAATTTTCCTGCATATATTTAGTTAATATTATTAATGTCATTTGATGAATAATCTACCTCTTCTTAATTGATTTGTCTTATTTTTTGTATATGTTTAGTTGTTATACATATAATCTATCCAAGGCACTCTATTCTTTTCCATTATTCTGTTACTTTTTCTCCTATTGTAGTTTTTTTATTATTAAGTATCAAACAGGTCAAATTCCTGGCTTTGCTTTTTCAAAATTTTCTCCACTAAACTTTTTCCCAAAGAAACTTCATTCATTAAGTTTTGAAGGATAATTATACTTTCATTTTTAATTAGGATACAATAACCTATATGTTACTTTTGGAAAGTTATAATTTGTATATTAATATGTCTTCTTATCCATAGCTAATTCAAGTGAGAATTTTGAAATTCTTCATTTAGATACGAAAGACAACAGAATCATGGATGTACTTCATAGTCACCTGAAAAGAAAAAGCAAATTTTAATCAAATATACTTGTTTGAACTGATTTACACATCTTGTTCAAAGTTTTGGTGTATGAAAACTTTTATGAAATTTTTGATACATAGTTTTAATAAATGATTTAACAGTTACTTTCATTTTTAAAAAAATTTTAGGATTTGGATGAATTACCTGAGTCTGTTCTTCACTGTATTAACATCATAAAGAATAAGAGCAAAACTGCAGAAGAGCTCATTCTTCAGGACTTGGAAGATACTGATGTTTTAAGTAAGTAGTTTTTTTTTTTTTTAAAGAATAGCTTTTATCTGCTTGGCAGATAAGTTTTCTGTAGTCATGATTAATTTATAATTTAGAAAAATATGCGACTTGAAGTTCTTAGCTGTTTGTTATATACATATATGTGCATTTCTCTCTACTATAATATCTGTAATATGCTGGATTGTTTAATTTAGTCCATTAATTTTTTTTCCTGACTATTTCCTTTATATGTCCAATAAATATTAGCCACCAACAGTTTGTTTTACTGGTCCTAATTAAATCCAGACACTATTACAGTTGATTCTTGAACAACACAGGTTTGAACTGCATACGTCATTTATGTGCAGATTTTTTACAGTACAGTATTATAAATGGATTTTCTCTTTCTTATGGTTTTCTTAATAGCATTTTCATTTGCTAACTTTATTGTATGAATACAGTATATAATATGTATAATATATAAAATATGCATTAATAGGCCATTTATATTATTAGTAAGCATTCTGGTCTATAGTAGGCTATTAGTAGGTGTGTTTTGGGGGATCAAAAGTTATATGCAGATTTTTGACTGCATGGGGGCTTGTCACTCTTAATCCCCATGTTGTTCAAGGGTCATCTTTACTTTGCATTAAGAAAAGAAAATGAGTCACAGGATATTTTAGAAGTATCAGTTTATACATTTTGGGGGGAGAAAAACACAATTTACATCAGAAGCCTAACAATTTTTATTTGCTTCAACTGAGCAAAATTACTTGTTGGAATTCTAAGAATAATAGAATGATCAAGGATTTAACTAGAATTAACCATGGCTTGGTTTATTATGAAAAATAGCAACAGCCTAAATGTTCAACAGACCTCAGTGTATCCAGCAACACCCACTGAAAAAGATGGCTTAGATAATATTTAATGGAATAAAAGTTTCCATGATATAATATATAAGATTATTATAAAGTTCAGTTCTATTTATGCAAATATTAGTATATATTACAATGTAGATATTAATAGATAGTCATTCAACAAATATTACTGTGTGAAAGGATCTGTTTCAGCCACTAAGAATATTACAGAGAACAAAATAGGCAAAGGTTCTGCTTTCCTATTCTAATGCTCCAGTGTAGGGAGACAGACTAGAAACAAATTAATATGTCATATTTTAATACTGATAACTTCAATAAAGTAAAAAATTTAAGATAGGTCATAGAGATTGGAGGTTGCTCTTTTAGATAGGATAAGTCAAGCAAGGCCTCTCTGAGGAGGTGATATTCGAGCAATGACTAAGAAGGAAAGCCACATGGATATCTCAGTGAATGAGGTGAGCCACATGGATATCTAGAGAGCCAGTGTTCTAGAAAGAAGGCTCTGTAAAGGTCAAGGCATTGATTGTATGGGGGTCAGATCATAGAGGGCTCTTATAAATCATGGTCTGGTCTTTGGATTCTACTCTGTGTATGTGAAGGTTTTTGAGTAAAGAGTGACAATTTCTGACACATTTTTGAGGTATTCATTCAGGTGATTGTGTAGAGAAGATAACCTGAGGTAGCAAGAGTATCTACTACAAGACTGTTGCCATAGTGTGGTTAGAGGGATGTCTTGGTGGCTCAGTCAGTTAAGCAACTGCATTTGGTTCAGATCATGATCCCAGGGTCCTGGGATGGAGTCCCACTTTGGGCTCCTTGCTCAGCATGGAGCCTGCTTCTTCCTCTGCCTGCCGCTCCCCCTGCTTGTGCTCTCTCTCACTCTCTCTGATAAATAAATAAAATCTTAAAAAAAATACTATAGTTAGGAATTAGAGTGATTGGAGTAGAAATGAAAAAGAGTCACATTCTAGAAATTATTTTTTAAAAAGATTTCATTTATGTATTTGACAGAGGTAGAGACAGCGAGAGAGAGAAGACAAGCAGGAAAGTGGGAGAGGGAGAAACAGGCTTCTCTCTGAGCAGGGAGCCTGATGCTGGACTCCATCTTAGGACCCTGGGATTAGGACCTGAGCTGAAGGCAGTTGCTTAATGACTGTGCCACCCAGACAACGCTCTAGAAATCATTTTTAAGGTAAAAAGAACCAAAAGTATTTATTGATGGATTGGAATGAGAGCAGGAGAGGAAACTGACTGCAAGATTTTTGTCCTGAGTGGGTGAATGGATATGTAAAGACTTACTCTATGTAGATGCTTCAAATTTTGTCAGTGATTATTTGTATTTGAGTTATAGGGAATATTAATGGTTTGTTTATGTATATTTATTAAAATTTATACAATGGAAATGTAACTATATTGGCAATTATATAGTTTAATTAAAGAAATGAAACACAATTATAGAAAATCAGTTACATGAAAGGTTGTGTAACTATAATTATAGCAGTGGTTTAGAAAATTATGAGATCTAACGTATAGTCCTGATCAAATAAGTATGATAGTCTCAATGAATAGGATGTTTTTCCAAGAAAATTCAGATGATCAAAATTGCTTGAAAACATGATTAAATCAATAATCTGGCAAGAAGGAGGAAAAAGTTTTCTTCTTAAATGTCATTAGAAATTAGTATGATTAAAAAAAGAAGAAAAAAGAAATGAGTATGATTTTACAGTTGAATCCTTACAATCCATCAAGGATCAACAAATCTGCAGGTTAAATAATAATATTTCATTTATAAAAACCTCCATACTTCAAATACAAAGCATAACACACACACACACACGAAACTAGAGGCTAATTTCACTTATGAATGTAGATATAATAGTTGGGGCTCTCAGTTGTAGACACAAACTACTTGAGCTGCTTTAGGCCAGAAGGGTTTTGGGGGTGTTTTTGTCTTTGTTTTTATGGGTAGAAGTTAGACATTTTGGTTATTTATTGCTGCAAAACAAACTGAGTGGTTTAAAATAACAATATGTTATTATCTCTTATGGTTCTGTGGGTTGACTGAACTTAGCTAGGCAATTCTTGCTTGGATTTCTGTGTGCATTCACAGTTGGGTGTTGAATAGGGACACTGTCATCTGAAGTTTTTAGTGGATTAGAATTCCAAGGGTGGTTCACTGAGATGCTTGTTGACTGATTCTAATTGTTGGGTGGGAGTTCAGCTGCGGCACCTGGAGGGCAGCTGGAGGCGCCTACCTGTAGTATCTCTCTATGACTTGCGTGGCACCTGGATTCTGAGGAGTTCCACGAACAAAATTCCAATAGACTAATGTGGAACCTTGTAAGACTTCTTATAACCTAGTTTCATATATCACACAACATCATTTCTACCACATCCTAGTGGTTACTCAGGGTCAGCCCAGTGTGGGAGGGAACTAAACACTATATGCACACCAGGAAGTGTGAAAGAGACATCTTTGAAGACTAGCTGTTCTAATGAATAACAGAATTGTTAATAGAATTGAAGAAAGACACTCTAGTCCGAGCATCCAAAGTGTAAAAAATACACACACACACACACACACACGTATCGTTAAACTGGGTTGCAGAAAGACTGCTGTATGATATAATTAAGGTATTTGGAGATGTTATAAAAAATAAAAAAAATTAAAAAAAAAAGATATTTGGAGATGTTGATCTTCTACTACACACTCCTATCTTCAACCCAGAGCTCCCTCTATCATAGTCTCATCCAGAAAAATGAAAATCTTGCTCCTTGTCTCTCTTCACACATGGTATTTTTATGGAAATAAAGACATGCAAATATATCAATTGACAGAACCTTAATCACCCTCAGAAACCCGCTTCAAAGGAATCTGGAGAATGTTATTTTTGCTTTGTTAGCCCCTCACATGGGAAAGCAGGCTGCTGAGACTGAATAAGTGTTGAAGAAGAAAATTTGTAATGTCTGGCAAAATAGGTGTGAGTAGTTAGTTAACCAGCAAAACAATCATTTGTGAACAATAGTTTACTATTAATAAAGTGTACCACGATAGAACATATTAGCTGAAAAAGGACAAAAAATTAACTGCATCTGTACAGATGATAAAAGGACAATAAAATTAAAAAAACTCACAAAGTCAGAAATGAAAGCTCACTTCACTCATATCAGTAATTATAATCTTTTAATTTTATTTTTATTTATTTATTTAGTAGATTTTATTCATTTATTTGACAGACAGAGATCACAAGTAGGCAGACAGGCAGGCAGAGACAGGAGAAAGCAGGCTCCCCGTGGAGCAGAGAGCCTGATGCGGGGCTGGATCCCAGGACCCCAGGACTCCAGGACCCCAGGACCAGGACCCGAGCCAAAGGCAGAGGCTTTAACCCACTGAGCCACCTAGGCGCCCCTATAATCTTTTAAACTAATACCTTTCTTAAAGTGTGTTTAGTATCTTCTGTAAGGTTATAGTGCTAGTTTGTGGCAGTAGAATCGAAACTTTATTGATTTCTAATCAAGGTGTCACTGCAGCATCAAACTCAGCATTACACTGTGTACATAGAAAACAGACTTCAGTCTAGAAAGAGAGGGTTTTATAAATTTATTACTTTTATTTTTAGAACAAAAATTACAGATTCCCTCTGTTCTTTATTTTTCATTATTTTCCTATTGTTTTGAGTCACTGATCAAGAATATACTATGATGGAATTTGAGATTAAAGGATAATAAAATGGGTTTGAGATTTAAACGTGTTTTGTCCTGCTCTAATATTTAAATTTATAATATTTTTTCTTTCTCTAGGCTATAGTTATGGAGTGGTTCCTAGTAATCACATGCATTTAAGGATAGAATTATCAACTGAACATAAAGAACATCCAGAACAGTTAATAAAGGTATCTGATCAATATTTGACTGAAAGTACTCAATATTACAGTTAGATATTTTTTACCTTTCCTTCTTACGAAGGACGATAGTTCACTGATTTAAAGTTCAGTGGTAGGGAAACCTGGGTGGCACAGTCCTTTAAGCGTCCAACTCTTGGTGACTCTTGGTTTTGGCCTAGGTCATGATTTCAGGGTTTTGGGATCAAGGCCCACGTCAGCACAGAGTCTACTTAAGATTCTTTTTCCCTCTCCTTCTGCCTGTCCCTATAGTGTGTGCACTCTCTCTCTCTCCCTCTCTCTCAATTAAATAAATCTTTTAAAAAAAGTAAAGATGTAATCTGCCAATTAGAACTTAAAAATTTAATTGTTTTTGGCTTTATGTTTTCTTCTTGCTTATAATATATAAAAATTCAAATTTCAATTTTAAAAAAATATTAGAAATAGTAATTTGAATCATCAGTAATTGGGAATTTAAAATGCATGTAGCTAAAACAGTAGAACCATACTATGTGATATTTTTTCCCTAAAAACTCCAAGAAAAACAATGAATATAATGTTGATTATTCTGCTTAGGAATGTACTGTGTTCCAGCAGAGACTTTATATATCCAATGGAAATTTTAAATGTGGAACATCTTATGTTAGTTTTAAAAAAAAGATAAAATATAAAAATTTCCTAAATTTTTTAGGGGAGAGCCTGGCAATTTTGATTAAAAACTCCAGAAATACATTTGAGAAATTTCTTCTACAGTTTTAGCATTTTGAATGCTTATTTTACCTAACTATCTCTGATTTTACCTAACTCTAATCTGCTCCCTAAGATGTTTAATGTAATTTGAAAATTGCTCATATATATATGTGTCTCTTACTCTCTTTTTTGGTAATTAACTTGAAATATTAATTTTGAATTATCATACTGCTACTTCATTGAAATAGATATCCTATATCTTTCCAACTAGAATATGGTAGAAGGCTAATTATGGTAAAGTATTCATAAACATTATGACTTTTGCATAATTCAGGTTAAAGTGGAGAATAGTTCCATTTTTTAAACATGCTGAAAGTATTAGCTGTTTGTAGATGTGAGCATTCACTGTAGTTAAGAAATATAGAAATTCATTAAGAAGAAAGTAAACATTAGAAGAAACATTGGGAAATAATTTTCAAGAAATTTTTTTGCTTTCGAGTGTAGTTGACACACAGTGTTACATTAGCTTCAACTACACAGCATGATAATAAAACATCTCTATGTATCATTCTCTGCTCACTACAAGTGTATCTGCCATCTGTCACCATACAAAGCTATTACAGTCTCATTGACTATGTTCCTAATGTTGTACCTTTTATTCCCATGATTTATTCATTCCACAGATTTTCAAGGAGTTTATTTGAGTATTGTGGATAAATAGAGGAGAATGATTAGAATTCTGAAAAACAAGGAGGATAAAATACAGTCTGCTTGCATGGGAATACAATTTTTAGTGTGCTGTAGGATTGTATTTGAGAGAGATTGAAAGTAAATAAAGTTCTGGATTTGTGTATATATAGCTTGATAAATTGTTAAAAATGATTGCTTTACTTTTTCTTTAATTATTGGTATTCTTTAACCTTTTAGATGTTGTCTGAAATAGAAAAAGAAGAATTTCTGAGGAATAAAACCCATTGTGGTGGTCCTGATTCTATTCCAGAGCCTGATCCTCATGATTTACCTGTGGATAAACATGTTTTGCCAGGTATGCTAAATTGCTCAATGATATTTTTGATAATTTTTATGTGATTGACCATAGTTCTCTGAAGAAAATTTAGACAGTTTTCTTTTGACATTTAGAAAAGTACAATCATGCTATTTGAAAATTATTATGCCTTTACTGTACTTACTTAATTTCATATTTTCATAGTTTTTTATGCCTCCTAAATTAACTTGATTTAAACATATTTAAATTTTCCATCTATATATTTGACTGAAATAGATATATCCAGCCTTGATTTTTTTTTTAAATTTATTTATTTATTTTAGAGAAAGTCAGAGAGAGAGAGAGAGAGTGAGTAGGGGGAGCAGCAGGGGGAGAGAGAGAGAGAAGCAGACTCCCTGCTGAGTGGGAAACCCAATGTGGGGCTTGATCCTAGGACCCTGAGATTATGACATGAGCCCCAAATCAAAGAGTCGGAAGCTTAATGGACCGATCCACCCAGGTGCCCCCAGCCTTGGATTTTTAAGTATCCTTTAACTATATTCTTTTAACTGGTGTACACACATACATGCACACACACACACACATATACATTATGTTTTTATATTAAGTTTTGTGGTATAGTTAAGGCAAGTTTTGTGATTTCTTTATTAACTGAAATGGAACTTCCTTGCATATGACAGCAATAGGATTTTTAATGTATAGTCTAAAATACCTATTTTTGGATATTATCCCTTTTATTTTCGTAATACATTGACCTTATTTCTTCATTTCAAAACTACTTTCATATTCTATGTTAGGTCAGTTTTGAGGGGCTTGCTTTTAAGAATAATAATGTTTCTCTTCATGAATACAGATGATGCTGATATAAATTTTGGATACTGTGAAGTGGAAGAAAGATGTAGGCAGTCTTTTGAGGCTTGGCAAGAGAAACAGAAAGAACTGGAAGACCAGGAGAAAGAAACTCTCAAAGCTCAAAGGGATAGAGAAAAAAAGCAATTTCAAGAAGAAGAAGAAAAGAGACATTGCTGGATGAAACAATTTGAAGTTGAAAAAAAGAAATTAGAAAATATTCAGAAGGTAAAGTATTTTTTAAAGTTTTGTTTTTGTTTTTCATACATTCTTTCTTTTTAACTTTTTAAAATTTAAATCCAATTAACATACACTGTATTATTAGTTTCAGAGGTAGAATTTAGTGATTCATCAGTTGCATAACACCCAGTGCTAATGCCCGTCACCCAATGACCTCTTCTGCCCCCCACCTACCCTCTAGCAGTTTTTTCCTATAGTTAAGAGGATTTTATGGCTTTCCTTTCTCTCTGTTTTCATCTTATTTTATTTTTCCTTCCCTTCTCCTATATTCATCTGTTTTGTTTCTTAAATTCCACATATGAGTTAAATCATATGGTATTTGTCTTTCTCTGATTGACTTATTTCACTTAGTATAATACCCTCTAGTTCCATGCATGTTGTTGCAAATGGCAAGATTTCATTCTTTTCCAAGGTTGAGTAATATTCTTTTATATATGTATTTATATCTCATCTTCTTTATCCATTCATCAGTCGATGGATATCTGGGCTCTTGATACATTTTTTGAATCAGTAACTACTTCTGAATAGTACTGATCCTTTTAGATTATGGTGTGGATTGAGCTCTGTTCTATGGGATTTAGGTGTTCTTGATAATTGAAGCCATTGACTGTGGTAACAGTATTTACTATGGACTTCTTGATTAGTTTTCCTTAAATTTATGCATTCAAAATTTAAAAAATAGTTTATTATATACGTTAATTTAATTTATTTAAAAATTTATTAAAATTAATTGAAATCTCAGATGCTGCTTTGGATCTTGGGAGCCCCCTGGGGTCAATGAAGTTACAGATTGTCCTAGAAGGGTTGATATTTACAACATAAATGTTGCTTTTTCATATACTAATCATGCAAGAAAGCAACAAAATTTTCCTGATCATGAAATGTCTTTGCTATGGGGTCTACTGTATAACAATTATATAAAACATATTTGGTTATAGTGGTTCATCCATGTAGGTAATAGTCTGTGCCTTGTTCCCATAACTGAGCTAATTCCTGAGATTAGAAATTTTTTGGTGTGAAGGAGTTTTGTGTTGTTTTTGTTTTGTTGTCTGTTTCCTCCTAACCCCACCCCAGGAGATCCGTATGCTTAGGTCATGGTAGTGGTATATTGAGAAACTGGAGAATTTTTAGGACCCTACTTTATGACCATCAGGATCGTTAGAATGTATAGATAATAATCAGAACTGACTTCTCTGTCTTACATTACTAAAATTGACCTGCATATTACCATACTTACTGATTTTGAGAGTTACATATAGAGAATGTTGATATGTGGTCACTTGGGCAGTTCAGTGTGTTCTAGCCTTCCATGTTGAGTACACTGCATTTCCTGATTATAGAAAATAAATTTAAAGCAATTATAATGTATACTCAGTATGGCTGTGGCTTTTTCTAATAATGTGAACTATGGATCCTTAGCTTTCCTTTGCACAGAATTTTTTTGGGTCATTTCCAAAAGTCAGTATCTTTATTCTAGGATAGGCTTTAGTATAATTTAGATTATAGGAGTAGTGTTTGTAATCTTATGTTGAAATGCATCATTGCTGTTGATTGTTAGTGGTGTTTTCAGATTTAGAAAACATCTGACTTTTAAATTCTGTTTACCCAAATTGTCATATTTAATTGTTTTAAAACAAAAAATTTATTGACTGCCTCAATGGGAAAGCATTCAGCTATGTACTTCAATGACACAAAAGAGATCTGACATCTGGGCCCCCACCTTCAAAGAATTCCAGCTTAGTTTCTGAAAGTAATTTGTGCTTTATCATAAGATTATAGTTTAAAATATTTTAATGAATTCCCAAATGTATACTTTGTTATGCCTTGGGGCTTAAAACTTTTCCAATGAGACCATGCCATAATTTTAAAAAGATGCATTGTAAATATGTAATTTACTTACTTTGAGTAGTTGTTTTCTGTGTCCTTTGTTAGCTGTTGGGGGAATGAAATAGGAAGCTATTGTAAATTTCTTTCCTTAAGAGTTCCACCCAGTTTCTCCTTCCTCATTATGGGCAAATGATCACATTATATTTTTGCATGAATTACAAACTTCCTCTTCCTAATCCTATATCTAGTTTGTACCAACCTCTGTATTCATCCTACCTTTT
This sequence comes from Neogale vison, assembly GCF_020171115.1. Classification (NCBI taxonomy): domain Eukaryota; kingdom Metazoa; phylum Chordata; class Mammalia; order Carnivora; family Mustelidae; genus Neogale; species Neogale vison. The sequence goes on along the minus strand of NC_058102.1, from coordinate 34,198,302 downwards.
TTCCTTGTCTTTTCTCTACACTCAGTAGGAAATATTTCTTCACTAAAAGTTAGGTTTCCCTGCTCTGCTCTATAATATTTTTCAGTTTACCCCTGCTTTTTTGTTTTATAGTTTTACCTTGTATGCTGAAACACCCCATCAACTTCCTCCTTTCTTATTGTTTATAAGCATGTTCAGTTTTCTCCCATCTTAGAAATAAAACAAAAGAAAAACTACAAGATCACTTTTGTTCATATGTCTCATTTTAGCTTCTCTTTAGCTCTACTTATCATGGTAAGGCTTCTTAAAGAGTAGTCTTGTTATATTTATGTCTTCATCTCTCACTGAATCCTAAAACTACGAGGCGTATATCACCATCACCCCATCAAATAAAACGACTTGCAACAAAAATAACCAATGACTTTTTTTTTTAAATTAAAAAAAAAAAAAAAGATTATTTATTTATTTATTTATTTGACAGTCAGAAATCACAAGTAGGCAGAGAGGCAGATAGAGAGAGAGGGGGAACCAGGCTTCTTGCTGAACAGAGAGCCTGATGTGGGGCTCTATCCCAGGACCCTGAAATCATGACCTGAGCCGAAGGCAGAGGCTTAACCCACTGAGCCACCCAGGTGCCCAATAACCAATGACTTCTAAGTTTCCATATTCACAGTTTGATTTTCAGTTCTTATAATGGCCTCTGTAGCATTTTATGCCAGTAAAAATTTGATTGTTGACCATTTCTTTCTTTCTTTCTTCTTCTTCTTTTTTTTTTTTAAGATTTTATTTATTTATTTGACAGACAGAGATCACAAGTAGGCAGAGGCAGGCAGAGAGAGAGGGAGAGAAGCAGGCTCCCTGTTGAGCAGAGAGCTAGATGTGGGGCTTGACCCCAGGACCCTGGGACCAGGACCTGAGCTGAAGGCAGAGGCTTTAACCCACTGAGCCACCCAGGCACTCCTGATTGTTGACCATTTCTCTCTTCCTTGACTTCCGTGGGATCACACCTCCTTGAATCTATTCTTACATGTTTGGCAATTCCTCCTTTATGTGCGTGTTAGCCTTCTCTGTCTCTTTCTCTCTCTTCTTGAATATAGTACGACCAAGGATTTCTTCCTTTGTCCTTTTTTTTTTTTTTCTATACATTCTCTCTTGATAATGTCATTCATAACTGTTCAGAAACAAATTTATATTCATAACAAAAAAGAAAAATGAACTATGTAACTCTCCTACAGATACTTTACACTCAGAGCTTAATGTGTCTGAAACTGAAGGCATTATCTCTAAGTTGTGCTTCTCCTCTTGTATTCATCATTTTGATGATCTAGACTGTCAACATAGTCTAAGCTAGAAAGATAAGGATCATCTTTGACTCTTCCTTCTCTTTATTATCCTCTTCCCTCTAATAGTTATATTATCCATTTTCTCATCCACCCACCTATCTGCTGTTACTCTGTAGTCCAGGGTGTCCTAATGTCTAGCTTGGCATATTCACTAAATTTGCCAATTATCTCTGTACTTTTGGTCTTGTATTCCACAAACCCATTCACCATAGTGCTGCCAGGAGGGCTTTTTAAAGTTATTTCTCTGCCTAATTCTCATTGTAAAGATTATATCCAAAGAAAGATTCCCAGTTCCTTTATTTCTGGACACTTGGCAGTTTGTAGCAATTTCATGTTTACATTGTTTTTGTATTTTTCTCACTTCCATCACCCTCTACAGAAGGCCCTCCTTGCTGCTTACATGGACTTCTCTAATACCTACCTCTTTGATCTCTTTAGTGACTCCTTGGCTTTTTGTCTTTAATGTAACCTTTTAATTTTCCTAAAATCAGAGCTACATTTTCCTAATTGGAAAACATTTAATAAATGCCTTCATATATCAGTCTTCTATATGAAACTCTTCATAATCTTCTTTTTAATTATAATGCCTATTTCTACAGTGGTCCTTTATAGTCTTCTCTTGATAAATTTATTCTGCTAAATTTGAGGTAATATGTGAACTTACAATTGCATTCCCATATTAAAGGTAAAATTTTAGAGGAAAGGGATTCTATTTTACTGATCTTGCTTATTCTACAGAGCCTTTTTTTTTTTTTTTAAGATTTTATTTATTTATTTGACAGAGAGAGATCACAGTAGGCAGAGAGGCAGGCAGAGAGAGGGGAAGGGAAGCAGGCCCCCGCTGAGCAGAGAGCCCGACGCGGGACTCGATCCCAGGACCCTGAGATCATGACCTGAGCCGAAGGCAGCGGCTTAACCCACTGAGCCACCCAGGCGCCCCTTATTCTACAGAGCCTTAACAAAATAGATGCTAATCAAGAAAATCATTATCCACTGAACTGATAGATTATGTGAATTAAATGGGGTGGTATGGAGAAAAAAAATTGTAATATAAAACTCATCTTGCAAACACTATTATTTGTGGGTTTTGCATTATCCAAGAGCATATCTAGCCAATGCATTTTATTATGTGAATAAACATACTCAGATAAATAAAACAACTTACCCAGGTTACAAACATCTTTATGTGCTTAAAATGGGAACCCTAGGTATCATTTATGTGATACTTTAGGTTGAGATTAAGGTTGTTGTCCCAGTACTAATAACAGAGTATCATTGGGTGAGTTGTTATCTTTAACTATTATTTTTAAATATTGGTTGTCAGAATCAAATATAATGAACATAATATTTTTTGATATTTGAATATAATAACTCAGTATTACCATATGTTCAGCAAGAACAGGACAAGATGAATGATGAACTCCATAAAGAAGAGAAAATGTGGAAAGAGAAGTTTAAAAAGCACGAGGTAACTATTTCTTGTTCTTAATCATTACAATAATCATTCTTCATTTGAAATAGATTATTATACTTGAAATGGACATAATATTGCCCGTCTGATATAGGATTTAATTTGCTAAAGCTTTAAATATTAATCATCAGATATTCTCCTTGAAATATAATTTCCTAAATATTAAAATAAACTGGTTTAGTGAATGAACATGTCTATATAAAATTGTAATTCTATAATTTTTTTAAGGTTTGAGGAAAATACTATTATAAATATTTCACTATGATTGAATATGGTTGTGAAAGGTCATTTCTTGAACACAATTGAATATGTTAAATAATGCCTTTGAATTTAAGATCATTCTGATGACACATTTATTAAATTATAAGGTTATTTACCTCAAAGATTTTTTAAAAATATTTTATTTATTTATTCGACAGACAGAGATCACAAGTAGGCAGAGAGGCAGGCAAAGGCACAGAGAGGGGGAAGCAGGCTCCCCACTGAGCAGGGATGCAGGGCTATCCCAAGATCCTGGGATCATGACCTGAGCTGAAGGCAGAGGCTTTAACCCACTGAACCCAGGTGCCCCTGCCTCAAAGATTTTATATAAAATTTTAAGTATAAGCATGAATTAGATACAATTTCTTATAATCCTGTTATCTGACTAAGCACATTATCTTTCTTAGTCTTTCAAGTCTTTTCTTTATATAAACACACTTTTACTATCCATCTTTTTCTAAAAAAAAAAAGCTTACTACCCATCTTTTTGAAAAAATATATACTTGATATTTAACACTGTGCAAATTTAAAGGGTACAGTGTATTGATTTAATAATGTTATATATTATAGTATGATTTTCTCTACTCTGCATATTTAAATTAAAATGCTGGTTAGGCATGTAAACAGACAGTTCAGATGAATGACAAGGGACAAAAAAAAGACAATAGTAGCTTACCTACAGGTAAACCCAAATGTTGGAGTTAGGAGAGCCATTAAAATACCTATAACTGTCATACAATAGCAAGATACTTAACAGAGAGGTGATAGGAAAAGAGAAGTAGAATCTACAATGAAGTATCAAATGTACATTATAGAGTTGAAAAGTTTAACATATAAAATTAAAGATTCAGTGCATCTGTTTGATGACAGCATTACTGAAACAAGCAAGGTCAATAGAAAATATCCAAATTAAAGTACAAAGAGGACAAAAAAATTGGAAAGCAGAAGAGAGTACAAGAAATAATGTGATATATAGTGAAAAGATAAAATGTATATAATAGTAATCTTGGAAGGATAGGAGAAAGAGAATGAAGTAAAAACAATGGGTAAAGAAATAATAGTTGAGATAGTTTAAAAGAAATTCAGGCTGAACACTCAAAGTTGATTAATGATCTCCAAACAGAATCAATACAGAGAAAATCACACCTGGGAATTGAATAGTATAATTATTGAAATTCAAGACAAAGGGGGAGAAGTTATAAAAGCTGCTGAAGCAAAAAAACACATTACCTAAAAGGACCAACAGTAAACCAATAGCTGACTTTTTTTTTTTTTTAAGGTTTTATTTATTTATTTGACAGACAGAGATCACAAGTAGGCAGAGCGGGAAGCAGAGAGGGGGCAGGGAAGCAGGCTCCCTGGAGGGGCTCGACCCCGGGATCCTGGTATCATGACCTGAGTAGAAGGCAGAGGCTTAACCCACTGAGCCACCCAGGTGCCCCAATAGCTGACTTCTCAAGTGAAATGATGGAAAGAAGATAATAGAACAAAACAATTTAAGTGTTAAGTGTTAATGGTTTCTTTGATCATTAGTGTTCTTTGAATCCTGAGTCATCCCCTGATTTCTGGTCTCAGTTTTCATTTCCTGTATGCCTAAATACTTGTTGAAAACATTTTTGGATAACAACTTTTCTCAGTCTTTGCACACTTGAAAATATTTTTTTTATTTTGCTTTAACAACCAAACGATTCCTTTCCTGGCATATAGAATCCAGATTTATTACCATTTGCTTTTAAGGATTTAAAGATAAAACTCCATTGCATATTTGTATATTTTTGCTTATTATCATTTTAAATTCGATACTCATTCCTTACATTCTTTTGAAGGCTTTAGATTTTTCACATTTTACATTTATCATACATATTTATTGATATCTTATTTTGTGCCAGGCACTTCTGAGTGTTCAAGGTATAGCAGTGGATAGAATGGAAAATACTGCCTTCATGGAGCTTAATTCCTTAGGGTTCTGAAATATTGCTAGCTTCCATGTGAGTGTATCAGTGTGCTTATCTATATGCATGCATGAAAAGTTTACTCTTTATCTTACAACCTTTTTTGGTTTAGAAAACATTTTTCTTTTTTTTTAAGACGTATTTATTTATTTTAGAGAGCAAGAGAGTGCCAGGGTGGGAGGAGGGCAGAGGGTGAAAGAATCCTGAAGCAGACGCCCTGATGAGTGCAGAGGCCAATGTAGGGCTCAATCCCAGGATCCTGAGGTCATGATCTGAGCCTAAATCAAGAGTCAGACACTGAACCCCACTGAGCCACCCGTGTCCCGAAAATATTTTTCTAAAATATTTTTTTTCCTTTTTCTCAGGTCTTTAGTTGTAACCCCTACTTAGTCATATTGGAGTTTCTGTGTTCATTGCCTTTATACCTGAAAGTCTGTGTCATAGATTTCATATCTTTGTTATTTTGTATGTTGTTCCAGAAAAGTGTGCAATTTGGAAGTTTTTATTTAGCCAACACCTATTTAAGCCATTCTATTTTGAATTTTTGTTTGAGTGAGTCATATTTTTTTATTTGATCACGTGCATTTTTATTTTTATGTGAAGTTATTTTTATTTAAACATATTTTTCCTAAAAATTTTTTTGTAAATTTTTTATTTAGTTTAATAGCTCTCTTTTCTCAGAAACTAGTACTTCCTTCTGTTTATTGAACTATTTTGATTGCCTCACATCCTTTATGTTAGTTTTCCTCAAATATTTGCTTAATGTTGATTGGTTTACTTTTGTTTTAGGGCTCTATAGTGACAATGACATTTCCCTCACCTAACTCCAAACGATCTCATTTAATGCAATATGTGCTTATCAGCTCTCTCCATAGTTGAGAAAGGATAAAATATGTGACAAGGCTAGTTCTTTATTTTGCTTATATGTATGTTCTACCTTGCCTTCCTGGTATCATAAATCTCACCCAATAATCCCCTGCTTCTGCAGTCTGTGCTAGCTCTGAGAGTCTCCTTTATCAGACCTACCATCTCAGAAAGTTTGAAGTCCTCTTCTACACAAATTTTGGCTTGTGGTTTCTCTTGCTTTTTCTCTGTCATTCTGATTTCATATGCTCTCTATCTTCAAGGAATTCCTCAGTTTATATTTGGGTGGCTTAGTATAGCTATACTATTAGAATATCAACTTACTAACATGATTAAAACTCCTAAGTATTTTAGAAGATTATTTCCCTTTAAATGGTTTTAGTTCTTTTAAGTGAATTTTATAGCAACTTCCTTGTGATTTCAATTTTGCTATTTGTTTTCAGCCTGTATTTTAGATGATATTTTAATATCTTTAGTTTATGCTGATTACTATTTATCTTACTTTACTTCAGGAGTTTATTAAAAGCTTGCATTTACAAATGGAGGAAGAAAGAACAAGATTTAAAGATCTACAAGAAAAAGAAAAAATGCGTTTGTTAAAACGGCAGCATAATGCAGCTGTAACAATTCAGGCTAAATATAAAGCCTTTGTGGCCTACCAAAAATATAACCCCATCATAAAAGAACAATTAGAAAGTAAGAAAAGAAAAGCACAAGAGTGGAAAGAAAAGGAAGCAAAAATACGTCAGATGGAAGAAGAAAAACTAAAAAGATTGGAGGAAGAACAAAAGGTAGAAGAAGAGAGAAAAAAGCAGAAGCAGGAGGAAAGGAGGAAGAGAGAAAAAGAATATGAAGAAAAAAAGACCATCATAAGAAGAGAAAAAGAGCAACTACTAAACAAGGAAAGATTAAGATTAAGAGAAGATGCACACAAACAGCTAATAATAAGTAGAGCATTAAAGAAAGATGAATATAATATCAAGAATTTGACTGTTAAAGATACATCAAAGAATAAGGATGAAAAGTCAAAGAAATGGGAAGATGTTCCCCTCTGGCTACTTGAAAAATCAAATAGGACAGAGAATGTAGATAGACAGCTTGTATTAAAAGAATCAATACAAGTGCAATCAAAAGATCCTATTATAAACCAGGCAATTTTCGCAGAATTTAAAGTAAAAAATGAAAACCTGGCAAAACAACAATGTTCTGAAAAAATTGTAAAGGAAGAAAGAAAATGTGAAAATACAGACAAAAAAACTGAATTGGAAAAGGCAGGTCTAAAAGAAAACGTGAAAGAGCAGTTTCAGATGCAAGAATTAAAGCTTCAAATACAAAAAGGGGAACATATGAAAACTGCCATAAATGAGAATATGAGACAAGACACCCAAATAATATTAGGACATAATGAAAAAATCAACAAGGTGAAAAACAATGAAGCATGGAAAATAATCCAAGATAATCAACAGAATAAGATACAAAAAGTAGAAAAAGAAGAGCTAACAGAACAGAATGGAACATTATATGAAGAGAATAATATTTCAGTAGTTTCAATGAAGCAGCAAGCACTAAAATTAGAAAATTCTGAAGTTACAGGGGAAAATATAACAATACAAGAAAAAGAAATTGATTTAAAATCCAAGGAAACCAAGGAGGTCCCAAAAGGCAATAGTCTGAATAGTGATGTGATGTTTAACAGCAATGATTCCATGGTAACTATAGAAGGCAAAATAAATGAGCAAGATTATATTTTCGGTAGAAATGGTCATTGTGAAGACTTGGGTAGCTATAATGCAAAAAGCTCCTTAATTTTTAAAGAAATAAACTCTCTTAAATCTCAACTTAAAGAAATCCCAGAAGAATGTCATGAAAATAGAGCTGAATGTGAAAGTACTGTGACCTGTTCTTTATCAAAGCCAACACTTCTATCTTCTATTGAAGAAAAGAGGCTAGCTTGGATAAAATCACATAAACCTTGGTTTGAAATTTTCAAACAAAACCAGCAAAAAAAAATTGTTCAGAGGAAGAGACCTGTAAAATGCCCAGCCAGCATGATGCCCCCTTTGAATACGCTAGAAATTCTTCGATGTGGCCCTTGGAAGACTTTACAGCAGGTATTTTATAACTTTATAATACTTTTTCATATTTAACTACAATTGATCCTCTGAAATGTGACTTTAAAAATATCAGTAGAAGGCATTGTATCCAAGAATTTTGTCTCTTAATTGGTGAAATTGGTAATGAAATATTGACCCATTTGAGAGGGGATGTATTTATTTAAAAGATCTTCTTGATTAAAATTCTTCAAGGCATCTTCTCCCTCAGTGTAGCATTACAAAAAGTTTTGATTTATATTTTGAAGCTATGTTCAAGGGTCCTATAGCCATTATTAAGCTTCTAAGAGTGGAAGTATCTGGGAATTTAGTGTTGAATTAGAGAAGGAAATTCCTAAATTGACGTTCAGTTAGTTTGCTGTAGTCTTGGGCACGCCACCACCTACTGGCTCCTTTTGGAATGAAGTGGATTTCTCTGTATCTGACAAGGGCTGTGAAACAAGGGCTTATAATAGAAGACTCTAGAATTTCCATATGGAAACATATTTAGTCATGTGCTATATAAGCACAGTGCATATATGTCTGAAATTTAAGTAATCATCACCAACCGCTGTGAATTTTATATGTTTATAAAGCCCATATTTTCAACCAAAATTAAGACAAATACTAATGGGCGCCTGGGTGGCTCATTCGGTTAAGTGTCTGCCTTAGGCTTAGGTCATGATCCCAGGGTCCTGGGGTAAGCCCTGCATTGGACTCTCTGCTCATCAGGGAGTCTGCTTGTCTCTCTCCCTCCTGCCCCTCCCCCCACTCATGTGTGCTCATGCGCATGTTCTCTCTTTCTCTCATCCTAATAAATAAAATTTTTTTTTAAAGATTTTATTTGTTTGACAGAGATCACAAGTAGGCAGAACAGCATATGGCGGGGCGGGTGGGGGGGGAGGTAAATAAGCTCCCTGCTGAGCAGAGAGCCCAATGTGGGGCCCTGAGATCATGACCCCAGCTAAAGGCAGAGGCTTAACCCACTTGAGCCACCCAAGTGCCCCAACAAAATATTTTTTAAAAAAATCAGAAACTAACAAATGTATAGAAAACCAGGAAAGAATATTTCAAATAGTACAACACTAGAAAGGATTTAGGATTAAAATACATGTATCTGACTAAGGCCTGAAACCGAAATGTATTCAATAAAATGTATTTAGTTTTTTGATATGGAGAGATGCCTAGGAAAGGAAACACTCAAGTTAATATATATATGAATTTTTTATTTATTCACTCAGCAAATATTTATCTGTCCAATATGAAGGATCAATATTTATTGTTGGGACAGAAAGAAACCCCAGTCGTTGACATTATGGAGGTGACTCTGGTATACACAAAGGCTTTAAACAAACAAACAAACAAAATACCAATTACATTACTATAGATTTTGGTAATTGCTGTAAATAAGATTTCATGGTATTCTTTAGAAGGATAATAAGATAGTGGACGTTAAAGAGATCTCTGGGATGTGAAAAAGCGGTATGAGGAACAGGAACTACTTTGAAGTTCATCTGTTTCCTAGGCAATGTATTTTCATATCCATCAGATCTATAGAGCTACATATAGAATCTCTCATTAGGTCTTCTATTAATTATTTTCTTTGGCTATGTTATCTCTGAAATCATTCTTTTTCTACTTTCCCTAAGATGTTGGTGTAGGCTTTCTGAATTGGTAACATTAACTACTTACTTTTATTTTGGATAATTTTCCTATACGTATCTGTTTGAGCCAGGCATGTGACAGCTTCATATTCACCGTGTGCTTGTTTCTAGAGTAAACTGAAGTTAGGAAAAATAGCAGTGCTCTTTTTCATTGTGGGTCTCTGCTCTGTTCAATGAGAAGAACGCTGAGGAAGTTAAGATGTGTGAACCTGTCGCCTTGGTGTTTCTTCTCCTATCCACTCTGTTCCTTTTGTGAAACTCTTGTCAATATACATAAAGTAAGGATTACTCCTTTTGCATCTTAGGGCAGGTAGCCACAAACTGGAATGTATATACAGATCTCCTGGGAATTTGTTAAAATGCTAATTTTGATTCATTGGGTCTGGTGATCAGTCTCAATGTTCTCCACTTTTTAAAAAAAGATTTTATTTATTTGAGAGAGAGAGAGCAACAGGGGGAGAGGGAGAAGCAGAATCCCCACTGAGCAGGAACCCCATAGGGGGCTCGATGTGGGGCTCCATTCCAGAACCCTGAAATCATGACTTGAGCCAAAGGCAGAGGCTTAACTGACTGAGCCACCCAGGTTCCCAATGTTCTGCGTTTTTGCAGTGCTCCTGGATGATGCTGTTGGTGCTGGCCCATGGAATAATATGATTAGAAATGTTGTAAAAGGCACTGTAATTCTCTGACTACTGCTCAAGCAATTATTTTGGACATTTTATTTTTCTTTGAGGCATCAAGTGTACAGTATAAAGTTGAAAAGTATTTATGAATATGTCTATAAATACAGAAGTGTTATAAAATGCCATTTTGTAATGACCATAAGTCTCCATAAGTCTCTTACTTTGATTTGCTAAGGCTTCACATCTTTATCTGTACCTTGATCACCCACTGCCATCTTTGGAAGGTCCTTCTAGAGAAGACCTTTAGAAAAGTTTACTCTTCTAGAATTTCACCCAGTGATTAATTCATTTTGCTTATATTAATTTCTCACTTTCAGCTTTCAGCACATGAAATTCAGTCTGACTCTTGTCTATGTTTCTTTACAATTTGTTAGACAATAGTGGTTTTCATTACTTGACTGTGGGGTGGTTAAGTGGGAAGATGGACAAGTGGATGAATAAATAATCCGACTGAATCTTAATCTTATCTCTGTATTACTGCTAGCTTCACAATTTAGATAGAGTATATTAATTAAAAAGGGAATTAATGTAAAAATTATTTGAGTATAATTCAATAAAGTACTAATAAGCCCTCTGTCAAGTAAGATCAGTGTCCTGATTTTATTTCTGCCATTTATTGGTTGTGTCATGTTGGGCAAGGTGCTTGACCTTTTTGAGCCTCTGTTTTGTCTTCTATAAACTGGGAAGAGCAATATCTATTGGATAAGATTGTTGAACTTTAAAATAACATATATGGGGATGCCTGGGTGGCTCAGTGGGTTAAGCCGCTGCCTTCGGCTCAGGTCATGATCCCAGTGTCCTGGGATCAAGTCCCGCATCGGACTCCTTGCTCAGAGGGGAGCCTGCTTCTCTCTCTGCCTCTGCCTGGCACTCTGCCTGCTTGTGCTCTCTCTCTCTCTCTCTCTCTGACAAATAAATAAATAAAATCTTTAAAAAATAAATAAATAAAATAACATATACAAAGAATATAGTCTAGGGCTCCTAGTATATGTAATAGTCATTATCAAACTTGGATCTCAAGCAGAGATTATGCACAACTAATATATATATTGTTTTCTAGTTTTAGTGTTCTAATTTATTTTTCTTTTATTTTTGGTGTCTTGCTACTAATGATTACATGATTTAAATAATCATAAAGAGAGGGTGCTGAATTTAAGGATATTTTTATATGGCTTTATAGCATGACATGAAGAATAACATTTTAGCTGTTACTAGCTTTTAGATCTGAATGTCTCACATTTTATACAAGGCAAATTCTAATAAACTGGTGTTGTATTGGTACATGAGCTACTAGAAGTTAGAGTCTGCTTCATTTAATCCGGTTATCATACCTCAGATTCAGTCTCTTGCAGCTTATTTTTTAAATGTTATTTCTTTAGATTGAAGCGATTTAAAATTTTATCTCTGAACAGATGTTCTGCAAAAAGAAAAACCAAGAGTTATTGCTTTCACTATTTTTGTATGATAGTCTACCATAAATGACTGGCACTCCTTGCATCGAATTCAAGAATAATTGAAAGTGAAATCTCTAAAATTAAATAGCTATTTTCGGTCATTTTATGTACCATGATCTGTTAAGGATTTAGGGAAATATGGATGATTAAGTAATAAATTGATTTATTATTTTTTATTAAGATAAAATGAATGAGTCATAAGTTCTGAGGGAGAATAGTTAAAGTTATGAGAACCTGAAAATACTAGTTTTTGAAATACTTTATATTACCCTTTATTAAGGAAAGAAACTATGAATGCTGTATTTTAGTTTTGCCATAGGGCAGTTTATTATTCATTTATTTCTGAAACATTTAATGAACATCCACTATGCTCCAGTTGCTCTTTTTCAATAGACCATGCAGTGATGAACACCTGTAAGTACTAATTCTATATTGACCTTACTATTTGGAGCATAAAGCAGTTATTTATATGATTATTGCCATGCATATATCAACAAATAATACAAAAATTTATTTTGATCTCATATGTTTGGAAAAACCTAAGATAGGATAGATTATTATCGTTAGGGTGCGTGGGTGGCTCACTGGGTTATGAAGCCTCTGCCTTCGGCTCAGGTCATGATCTCAGGGTCCTGGGATGAAGCCCCGCATTGGTCTCTCTGCTCAGCAGGGAGCCTGCTTCCCTTCTTTTCTCTGCCTGCCTCTCTGTCTACTTGTGATCTCTGTCTGTCAAATAAATAAATAAAATCTTTTAAAAAATTACTATATCATAAGGAAATTTTAAAAATCTTCCATAAAAGGGAGGAGGAAATATTATGAAATATCTTATATTCAAAAGTAGATACCATTAATAAAGACTCTGCAACAGTTGTCACTCCTGTACTGTAATTAAATTAACTAGAGACATTACCACCATAAAAACTGGAATCTAACCATTTCCGTAGGTGATTTTAAGCAGTGTATGATTATGTCAGGCAGAATAATATAAATAAGAAGGTAGAGAACCATTTGATACTATAAAACTACAGTTGTGGAGTTTTTGGTTTTTAAATGCTTAGTTCTAAATTGTGTGTTTACTTGTTAGTATATAGGTAGCTTCCCAGTTACAGAATTTGAAAGTTTTCTTTATGGACAAATATAATGGGTAATACACAGCAGGTTTTTTTTTTTTCCCCACAAATGGATGAATATTTTTCTTTCTGAAAAAACCATAAAATATAAATTTGTTTCAAAAGTCATTTTAGATTATGAATAACTGAGATATTCCTGAAATAATTATGAAATGAGAAACTTATTCACCTGAAGTTGAAAAATATTGTTTGTAACTTTTGCTACTCAAAGCAAGGAGTGGACTTAATCCCTTCTTTATATCTCCACGAACATATGGTCTTCCCATTCACTTACATAAATACGTAAATTTAAAACTTTTAGTTTAATTTAATGCACAGGAAATGTTCCGAATGAAGAGGGGTTACTGTTCTTAAGACTCTTATAGCTTTTTCTGAAGCAATAATGCTTTAAATTACAATAGTGCATTTTAAAAATTTCTGATTCAGTATGATATATACTAGACTCTTCCTATAAAGCTAATAATGTTAAAGTTGTTTTTCAGTACATGAGAAACCTAGCCTTAGGATTTTTGATATGACAATATGAAATAATTCTTACTATAAAAAATTTAACATATATAGTTATTTCCATTCATGTACTTAATTATAGTGAAGAACCAACATGCTATACTTATTTCTCTGCCATTTTCTTTATGTGAGAGCTCTTGAGTTTAATAAGAAGAGTGCTTTTCAGTAATATGAAAATATTCCCATTATCTGACATATTCCTGTGCCACTATAAGTGTAGTTCTTAGTATATATACCATAAAGTTGAGTACATTCTTTGATACTGAATTTTCTTTAGTTAAGAAGACTAAAACCAAAATGACAGAAAAATTCTTTAAGAAAAACCTTTGTGAATTACTGAGTCCACAATGATATTTCAATAATAAGAAATTTCATAACATGGTCTTCAAAATGTTTGAAAATACCAGAAAAAATGCTATTCTTGCTATGTTACATCAGAGATACTATCTGCTCTGAGTATATTACATTATTCAACAGTAAGGAATGATTTGTGCCAGTAAGGAATGACTCATACCAGTGAACTTGTAATAGAAAGCTATTTTTATTACATGGTTTAATTATTATTGCATGGTGCTATTTATTACAGGTCCTATAGTTTCTCAGACTTTCTTTGTTTTTGGAAGGTAGTTGAGTCATTTTAATTGAATCATGGCAGGTTGGACAGAGAATCTATCCCCTGACATATTGTGGCTCCTGTTACTATTTCTATCCAGGTATCCCTAGGATACTGTCAAACATAGTATCCTGTGTTTGATAGTATCAAGCATTTGTTTGGTACAATAAGCATTTGTGTAGTACACATTTGTGTAGTACAATCTTGAAAATAGTGCCAAAATAATTCACACAGTAAGTGAATTTGGTGAAATATCAGCAAATGAGCTAATAGATGATTTTATTATTGCTTCTATGCATATGACTTTTGAACTTGAGTTGGTCATAGATGATTGCATTATTTTGCCTTTCTATGTGAGGAACAAAGGAGAACCAGATAGCTTAATTGAAAGTGAATTGTTAACAAATGCAATTTTGACATATATCATTAGTTTTTTTGATGACTTTTTAAAAAAAGATTTTTAAAATAAATATTTATTTATTTGACACAGAGAGAGAGCACTCCACAAGGTAGAGTGGCAGGCAGAGGGAGAGGGAGAAGCAGGCTGCAACCTGAGCAAGGAAACTGATGTGGGACTTGATCCCACAATGCTGGGATCATGAACTGAGTCAAAGGCAGACGCTTAACCAACCGAGCCACCCAGGCATCCCTTAATGAATTTTTAAAATTGCAGGGCTGATATAGTTTATATTCATTATTGTTAGATGAGGTTATGTAATCCAATTTTCTTGAATTCTCTAGGTTACAACAGTTACATTTCAAGATTTGCCAGGTTGTAGTCTCTCCACACTAGCAGAGTGTCCAAATCTTCAGTTTTTGTCTCTTCGACGCTGTGGATTAATTTCTTTGCACAGCCTGAGTAACTGCAAAAAACTGAAGCACATTGATGCCCAGGTATGTCCTCTGTTCTCCTCATTATTTATCCTATAATAAGATCGAAAACAAAATTTGTGAGAACCATTGAGGAAAGAAGATTAGGAAGTATGGCCTGAAAATCACTTATCTCTATTTGCAGATGATATAGTTATTGTTTTTATTACTTTTTGTTTGATCCTTGACAACTTTAGAACCTAAGTTATCGGTTATTGTTTATATAGTAACTATTTCTTCAAAATTGTCATTGCTGAAATATAAACATAAATCCATTTTCTATTTTATTATAGTAAATTATCACAACCACCATTTTATTTACTCATGGTTCTGTGGGCCAGCCATGAATTGAGGCCAGGCTTGTCTGGGTATTTCTTCTGATTTTTGTCTTGTTGCCTGGGTCATTTATGTAATTTGGAGTGGGGGCTGGAATGTCCAAAATGCCTTGTCTGGTGTCTTGGGAGGTTAGAATTTCAATTTCTCTTTCTTTTCTTCTCTCTCTGTGTATCTGTGTTTCTGTCTCTTTCATTTTGGGCGTTCTCTATAGAGTGGCCCAATTGCAAGACTGAGCATTCCAAAAAAAACAAGCTCCAATATGCAGGTGTTTTTCAGGCATCTGCTGGCATTACACTAGCTAATGTTCTTTTTTTTTTTTTTTTTTTTTACACTAGCTAATGTTCTACTGGCCAAACCTAAATTTGTATGGGGGGGGGAGCTGGGTGGATTTGTAAATGTTGGGATGTGAAGTTTATTAGGGCAAAGTAACAGTCTACCACAGTCTACCCTTGATCCTAAGGAGTCACGTCCATCCCACATTCAAAATACACTCATGTCCAAGAGAACCCTAAATGTCATCAGTCTTGTGGCCTCAGACTTAGACTTGAAGCACAAAATTTTCTCATCTATATCAGATCCAGGTGGAAGTGATTTGCTCAGGTAGACCTCTTTCAACTCAGAGATCTGTGAGATACAATGAAAAGTATCTTCTCTTCTCCTGTCCCCCCTTCCCACACTCACATACAGTGGTGAGATAGGTTTGATTAATTACAATAGCTATTCCATTCAAAATGAAAGTAAACAAGAAGCCCATATGTCCCTATTCCATAGCTGAGCACATATCCTCATTTCCTTAATAAGGACTTGGTTCTGCTCAATGAAGATGGTTTTCTATGACCCCTGGTTCTGCCCACTGGGGTTTTGACCTTCTCAAGGCATACTTCTTTTTCCACAAGAAGTGCTAGTCGCAGCTGAGAAGTTTCCTGAGCCTGTTTCTTTCCCATAGAAGAAGGGGTGTGGGTGGTAGGCTAGAAGCTTCTTTTCATTTGACTTACATTCTTCTCACTTCACACAGTGCTTCCACCAATGTGATTTTCTTTGAAAACTTTGTGGATTTCTTATGCTTCTTATTAAGTTTCCTTCATTAGACAAAGGCTATGCTTATAAATATATTTGAGAGGGATGCTGTGGGACTACACACTTAAGATTCTTAAAAGCTCAGTTATTTTTCTGAGGTCTTAAAAAATAAAATTGTTGTTACATTCTAGACACATGATCTTGACACTGAAACCAACATTATATATTGCAGAGATATGTATGTGTAGTAAAAGTATAAACCTGTACATGAGATACATATCTAACTCACAATATTGGTGTTCTTTGGAGAGGAAGGGAGCAAAAGGGACCGAGAAGGGGGAAGTAGGGAGATATCAACTTTTTCAATGTTTGGTTTCTTTAACAGTTTTAAAGGAACCATGACCTAGTGTTCATTTTTGTTCATTTAGATTGCTTGAAATATTTTATTATGATTCTCTGTATTTTCAGAGATTAATAAATATAAAATCAGTTAATTATTTAGTTAGGTCACTTAACATTTTCATCTAGATTATATAACATTCTGTATGTTTATCGTAAAAGTCGGAGATTCAGTTATTTACTTGCAGATCATATCTCATTCTTCCTCTTTTTGTTAGCTTTAATGTTCCACTAATAAGCCATTGAACTACAATTAATTACATTTTTCTTTGTTTTAGGAAAACCATATTGAGACTATCAATTGTGAAAATTTGGACAATCTCTGTGTTGTTCTTCTTAATAAAAATCAACTGACTTCTTTTCATGGTTTGGATGGCTGCACTAATATCCAAAATCTTGAACTCTCACATAATAAAATCACTCGAATTGGTAAGAACAAGGGAATTTGAATTTATTGACATTTATTTCTCATGATTACATTTTGTTTCATTTATTCCTTTTCAAGAATAGGCCACCATTACTAATTTTTTAATTTTATTTATGCCATACTTAATCTTTTATCCAAGATAATAAGACTATTTTTAATATATATAAAGGAAATATGCTCCCACCAGTGGCAAATGGCTAGTTATCAGTGGCTCCTTAAATTAGTATATTCACTTACATATTCCTTTTTTTTTTTTTAAGATTTTATTTATTTATTTATTTATTTATTTATTTATTTGACAGATCACAAGTAGGCAGAGAGGCAGGCAGAGAAAGAGAGAGAGGGAAGCAGGCTCCCTGCTGAGCAGAGAGCCCGATGCAGGGCTCGATCCCAAGACCCTGAGACCATGACCTGAGCTGAAGGCAGAGGCTTTAACCCACTGAGTCACCCAGGCGCCCCTTCCTTTTTTTCTAACTAGTGGTGATCTGAGCTCTACTGAAGAATATGATACCCTGGATCAGTACCATCATATTTTTATGGATTCTATGCTTTCTGTACTTAGCAACTGCCATAACTGTTCCCTAAAAATCCCTGTCATTACTCCCTTCCTTGCTTTCCACACCACTTGTCCTAACCTTGCCTTTTTTAGGTAAAACAACCATCACATGAAACAAATCCATCGGTTTGAATCTCCCTAATCTTTTTCATCTCTCCAGCTGTATATCTGTATCCCTATTTATCTATATCTGTTTCCACCCTCATACTTTATAGTCCATACGGTTCAGCAATGAGAATGCCTTCTTAAGGCCAGTCCTTCTATTGTTTATAAATATAATTGTCAGTGTCCTCTGATACTGTATCTTTTATCACCTGTCATTTGTCAAACAGTTCCTTTTGCCACTTATTTCTACCATTGCCTCATCTCTCTTACCCTTCGTGTCAAATTTTGTGAAAGTGTTCTGTTTATTCTTTCACTTTTTACTACCCAACTTCCCTCTTTTTTCTACTGAAAGGAAGAACTTAATTCTATACTGTTAGCAGTGTGATAATTCTAAAATAAAAATATTGTATTTTTTACTACCTGCCTTAAAATTCTGTTCTGTTTTTTTTTTTTAAATTTAAACTTGTGAGATTCTGAAGGGACTTGATAGGGGCTTAAATAATGGTTAATGAATAATGAAGGATTGCTAAAAAGTCAGAAACTAGATAAAAAATTTTTATGGTACAGTACTAATAACTTAAATTTTGGACACCTAAAAGGTACTATCTTTTCCACCTCCTCATCCTAAAATCATTAGGAAATATGGTCTGGACTGAAATTTCAGGGAGTGGGATGGGAGTAGATGGGGTAGTAGGAATAAGTTCACTTTTCTCATTTGATTTAATTTTATGTTTGATGTATAAAACAAATATATGTTTTAAAGCCAAGCTACATTTAAAAAGGCATACTCAAAGAGATTGATCTTTCATCCCTGTCCTTTTTACTCTGTTCTCCAATATATTTTTATATATAGATGTTTTTGTACATAAGCACATATAACATCTGTATGCATTTAATAATATGTGTACCATTTATAAGTGTATGTATGTACATTTAAATATGCATATATACACATATATATCCAAGAGATATATGTGTGTATATTAACCCTAATTCTAGGATTAAAATATAGAATATTTTAAGTACTGTTCTTTATCTTGCTTTCACTTAAAAACGTGTTATGGAGTTCAGAGCATTCTTTTTCCATGGTTTCATAGTCTTCAATTTTGTAGATTGATTAGGTTTTATTCCATTGGTTTCTGTTTGATTGACACTGATGGTTTCCAGTCTTCCACATTTGCCATAATAACTAATCTGATACTTATATCATTTTATACTTTACCAGTTATATCTTTAGATTAATTTTCTGTGATGTATATTGCTGGTGCAAAGGACATCTGTAATTTAGGAAAATAGTGCCATCCACACTTTATGGGTTATACAATTTTGCACTCCTACCACTAATACACATTAATATCAGTTCCTTCCACCTTTCTTCTATTATTTTATTCCTTCTATTTCTGAGTTAAATAATTAATTCTTTTTTATTTTTATTCTTTTCACTCTTGTTAACATAAATACTTCAGTCTATAATTTTTTCTATGAGCACTGCTTGGTCCATAACTTCTCTGTTTTCATCAGGTCTACAATTTTATGACGTATTTTGCCTTTTAGCTAAGATTTAAAATTTCTATATGGTAAGACCATTTTGTGTTGTTGCTGTTATTCTGTTTAGTTTTATTGCATTATATATAGTGAGAGAATTATCTTTGTGCCATTTCTACTTTTTGGAACTTATTGTGATTTTCTAGTATGTGGTCAATTTTCAGGAATGTTTCATGTGCACGTGAAAAGAGGTCATTGTGTTTCTAATTGGAATATAGAGTTTATATTTTTATCTTTATGATCTGGCTTGCTGATCATTTGTTTTGGATCTTCTTTATCTACTTGACCCACTATAGACTGAGTTGAGCTAGTATAAATATATTTATTATTAATTAGCCTATTTCTTTTTGTATATCCTTTGGTTTCCATTTTTTTGAGTGTTGCTCCATGCTGTTTTGTAGATATTCTTAACTGTGTTATCTTTATTGTGAATTTTAGTCTTGATATTTATGTTTCCTTCTTTGTCTCTTTAATGTTTTGAGACTAAATTCTATCTTGCCTGACATTTTCTTTTTATTTGTATTTGTCTTCTTGGTCATTAAAAAACCCCACAAAACTTTAGAAACCCTTTGTTTTGGTGTGTACTTATACACAGCTTAGATTTGAGTTTTATTTTTTGATCCAGTTTTAAATGTTTTTGTTTCATATAGAGCATGGCCATTTGCACTTGTAATTCAACTTATATCCTTGGTGTTAGTATTGTTATCCCACTTGGGATGATGCTCCCTTTCTGGAAGGAGGCCTTGTTGATAATACATAGGTTCTTCTACCACTGGAGCATCTCCATTTCTTACATATCTGCCCAGTTTCCATAGTATTCCCTCTGTACCAGTGTAGATTTAGCCTGGATTGTGTTGGTTACAGATACTTACTACCCAACTTAGAAAAATTCAGGTTGTAATTTCTTCATCTCCCATTTACACTGGAAAGATAGGTTGGGGTATTTTTATTTACTTGTTGTTTTTTATGAATTTCTAGAGGAGGTATGGAGAAAGTTGGATGAAGGCAGTCACCGTCATCTCTGATTTTTTTTTTTAATATGGGAAAAAATACAGTTGTTTTCACAAAGCCAACTTTTACAGACATTTCAAGGCACATTTTTGAGAATAAAATGTATAATACTCTTCAATGTGTTTATTTGCCAGTGTGTCTGTGCTGCTTGCTTTGGGACTACTCATATTTTCTCCTATATGGAAATAGTGATATTTCTGATACAATTTTTTTTATTTCAAAATTTCAGTTTAAAAGACAGAAATAATTTTGTTGTTGTTGGAATGAAGACAAGTGCATTGATAATGTATGTTGCTATATTGGCACACACTGAAGCAAGCTTAAAAAAAAGAAAAAGGCTGTTTGTGAGAAGAAATGCTTTGACTCCCATTCACTTCATTTTCATTGCCAGCAGGGCTGTATGGGATTTCTTGTAACCAGTGGATTTCCTGGGATAGGATATCTGCAAGATTTATGTGGAAACTGCCATAGTATTAATTGATGTACTTGAGGTATCTTTATGTAGTACAGAGCAAACAAGGTAAAAGACATCTTTGCTGTCTGTTGAGTACAATGAAAACACTGTATTTATTGAGTGTGAGAAGAGTATACATGAAAAAGTAGATTTTCTGAGGACTGTTTGGAGTCTGTTTTTCATCTTCAGGAACTGCTTACAGAGATTCTGGTTGAGCTAAGGGAAAAGCATAGATTTTGTCTTTCAATGATGTATTGATGCTAAGAACTCTTATGAAGGGACACAAAGATAGATTTGTGTTTATAAGTTAATAGGTTACTATTCCATGCTATAATATTTCTTAAGGAGGTGAAATAAAATTGGAAGCAATACCATGTATTCTGCATTTGTAGTTTCAAGTTTAATTTGTTCCTAATTCCTACTAAGCTGTAATTATTGCAGTAGTTAATATGTAAGATTAACTTTAATTACTCTTTTTATTAGAAAGCTATTAATGAATTGTGTATTAATGAATACACATTTTTATTTGAATTTCATTGCATTTAAGTGAATGAGAATAGGAACTGTCAGTTTGTTTAAGGCAATTCATTTGAAATTATTTATGCTAAATGTTTTCTGTTCTAATGAAACTGCCTAATTACAGAAATAGAAACGCAATGTAAAGTATACTTTTTTAAAAATAATGACTTAAAATATAATTCTATAAATTGAAATTTATGTAAAGTTAATTGTGTATTTTTAATTTAACAAAAATTAAGTATGTTTGATTTAATGTTTAAGTGTATTGTGTACTCTGGCTAATTTAAAAGACTACCGTATAACATTTTAATATTATTTTCTATAATTGGTTCTAATTGCATAGCATGTTTTTTATTATAGAATATTTTTATTTGATCTGGAGTTATTACATATTTTGAATGTCAAAATATTTGCTTAATTTTAATTTATTAAGCTCACTTTAGTTGATGATTTATTTTAATCAGACAACAGATTTCTTCATACTTTTTATTAATCTAAAATGTTTTATTTATTTTTTTTCCTCTGGAATGTTTTTTTTCCTGTACTGTCTTTTGTAACACAATTTAATTTGGGTGATGTGCAGTTTAAATTTCAAATTTGATTTGATTTCAAATTATGATATCATTATGATATTTCATGCTTTTTTTTGCCTGAAATTTCCTATAAGTAAATTTCAGGTAAAATTGGTAAGACATTTTGTTTTCCAAAATAATATGGAAAAACATACCTTGAATGGATGTTGAATATCTGTGAGAAATTCTTCATATTTTGAGATAGTATTTTTTGACTTCGTTTTTAAACAAATAAACAAAACAAATGAAAAATAGGTGATTTATGGGGCGCCTGGGTGGCTCAGTGGGTTAAGCCGCTGCCTTCGGCTCAGGTCATGATCTCAGGGTCCTGGGATCGAGGCCCGCATCGGGCTCTTTGCTCAGCAGGGAGCCTGCTTCCTCCTCTCTCTCTGCCTGCCTCTCAGCCTGCTTGTGATCTCTCTCTGTCAAATAAATAAATAAAATCTTTAAAAAAAAAAAAAGAAAGAAAAATAGGTGATTTATAACTTATCTATTTTTTTTGTTTTTTTTTTCTGTTTTTATGTTGGATTTTATTGACTTTCTAAGAGAAACGTGAAAGTGAATTAATTTGAGGGGCGCCTGGGTGGTTCAGTGGGTTAAGCCGCTGCCTCGGCTCAGGTCATGATCTCAGGGTCCTGGGATCGAGTCCCGCATCGGGCTCTCTGCTCAGCAGGGAGCCTGCTTCCCTCTCTCTCTGCCTGCCTCTCCGTTTACTTGTGATTTCTCTCTGTCAAATAAATAAATAAAATCTTAAAAAAAAAAGTGAATTAATTTGAAAAAAATTCATGCCTTATGATGAATTGTTTTATGAATCTTATTTATAGAAAAAAATACAACTTAACATGATAAATACAGTAATAGATTACTTTTTTAACCACCATATATTTATGTGCTTTATACATTTAATTCATTTGCTTTTCATATAACTGCAATGAGTTAGTTACTATTAAATGCTTCTCCCACACCCCAGGTAATAATTGAGGCACAGAGAGGTTAAATAAATTATCTAAGATCATATAGTTAGTAAATGATAGAGTCAGGATTTGAAACTCAAGTCTATTTCTAGTATCTTATTTTTTAATTGCCTCATTCCACTGCCTCTGCAATAAATATGCATTTAACATTTAAGATTATTACTATTTTATTAGAGCATATTAAAACTCTTTATGCTGAAATAAGTAAACATTTTAAGGTTTATTGATTAATAAATTTGATAATGAACAAATTTATTGAGCACCTACTATGTATAAGCACTTTTCCAGTCACTAGAACACAGTACTAGAATATTGCTGAGGATGCAGCAATAAACAAAACAAATGAGTATCCTGACTTTCACCAAGATTATCTAGTGATATTTATATAAAGAAAAGAGAATCGGAATAAATTGCTATATTTCATTTATTGACTATTGAGTAAAAACGAAAATAAGTATGATTAATGTGTAAGAACAAATAATTATTTTTTTTAAAAGATTTATTTATTTATTTGACAGACAGAGATTACAAGTAGGCAAAAGAGATAGGCAGAGAGAGAGGAGGAAGAAGGCTCCCCGTCGAGCAGAGAGGCTTTAACCCACTGAGCCACCCAGGTGCCCCAAGAACAAATAATTATTTTTTATCTTCTCATTCATGAAGCTTCTATCTCTGCTACGTGAAGAAAAGTTTTATCTGGAAAAACATGTTTCTTTAATGCCAGCAATTAATTTGTTAATTTATAAATTTCAGGTGATACATTCCTAGAAACTATTATAAATAGGTAGAAGTATTAGGAGACTTTTTTCCCCCGATGCTTTATTTTCAGATAATACCATTTTCTGGAAAAGTGACACTAATAAAAGTATGAAAGATACTGAAATAATGCAGCCTTTCCACATAAGGTTATTTGCTGTCTTGACTCATAGGGGAAATCTTCTTGGCTTAATTATTGTTACCCAATGTTGTCTTTGGAACAGTAGAAAAAAAATAATAAAGTAAAATAAAATAAAGCTCTGGATATTTTGCTTGTAGCAATGCTTTTCACGGCTGTATACTTAGTGAATTTCTTGTATTCCACTAGATGGTGCTAGCTTACTCTACAGTTTTGAAGTGCAACAATGCCCAGTACAAAGCTGAAAGGGATTTTACAGATCTGCCAATTTAGGCTTCTTAAGTTTACAGATGAAAAAACAGACTCACATAATTTTCCTCAAACTCCGACCAGAGGTGGGGCTAGAATCCAAGTTTTCTGATTCCTGTTTCGCCATTCCTGTTTCCACACGACATGTATGATTCTGAGGAACTTTTGCATTGAAATTAAAAATCTTAAGAGCAGCTCTGCATATTTGTAGTAACTGTCAAACATAGCAATCATTGAGTAGCTAAAGGAGGTAGACCTTTCCCAAACACTTATTTAGTGAAAACCTCCAGCCTAATTTAACATTTTTAGTTTTGCTGTTCCTTTCAGGAGAGGTTTTCCCCCCACTGTGACAGGAATGTTTTATTAGACCATTGGCTCATTTCTGTGGGAGGAATTCTTTGAAATAGATATTTGTAGCAAGTATAGCCAAATGCTAATTTTGCCACAGGCAAGGGCCCTTTGAGGGATAAACACACTTGGCTTCAGTTCTATTTTGTGGGATGTAGGAAACTTTTAAAGAGTTAATAAAGAATATATTGAAGCAGTGGACTCAATATTTAAGTGATACTTTATATTTGTTATATTTACATAATTTGCAAGAAGCTCTTGAATATTTTTGTGGCTACTGTTTTGTTTTGTTTGGGATGGGGAATGGACAAAATAGAAAAGTTGACTGGGAGAGAATCATTTTCTTTGAGATGTTGAGAAAGTAATGGTATTCTAAGGTAAGGCTTGCTCTAAGTCTATTTTGCTCGGTTATTTTTCCTTCACTTGATAGCAAAGAACTTGTAAGATTAAAGGAGGAAAGGGCAACTTATTCTAACTTCCTTCCCATCTAGATTCCCCCTTTTGAGCCAAATGCATTGACTGGATCAAATTACTGTTTAATCAATTGTATATAGACTTTTTTGAAAGTGTGTATTAATATCCTATTTCTTCTTCAAAGTTTAGCTCAAATATTTGTCTTTGAAGTCTTATTTGGTCACAACAGTTATTAACTCCTTTCATTGAGGATAATTGTTAGGAAACAATTTTTAGTAGCCAATATGTGAAAGCGTTGTACAAGCTGCGTTCAAATATTATTTTTAATCCTCCCAATCACCCTCACTCCAAATAAAGGACCAAAGACTCAGAGAAGTTAGGTAATGTGTTTATATTCATACAGCTAGTTTTGGAATAGACCTGAAATTCATGGATTGTCTGCCTTAGAGCCTATTTGTGTTTTTATTATACCGTACTGCCTATAATCAACATGTGCCACTGACCATGTTATTAGCATAGTCGTAGAAAAAAGCTATATACATGACTCCCAAGATGATTGTAGGTTGTAGATCTTTATTCTTAGAGCCCATTTTTTTTTCGCTTTAAATATTTTTGAGGCCATGCTATTTGTTTTATATAAATTTAAAATTGTTATATATTTCTTTTGAATTGACCTATTTTATCACTTTTAAATGTCCCTTTTCATCTGTAGTAAAGCTTTCTGCCTTAGTCTTCTGTGTCTGATTATTACCCTAACCAGGTTTCCTTTGGACTCAGGATCCTTTTACGCTCCTAAAAATTATTGAGTACCTGCCCTCAAACACCTTTCATTTATGCTGTCAGTATTTACTCTATAGAAAAAAAATGAGAAAAAATTGATTCTTATTTAGTAATTCAGAGCTTATGATAATAAAGTTTTTCCTTTAGTAGTAGTTTTATAAATAACAAACGTAGTTTTTACCTAAAAGATATAGTGAGAAGAGGGTTATTGTTACACGTATTTGCAAATCTCTTTAATGTCTAGCTTAACGCAAGACAGCTGGATTTCCGTATTTCCTTCTGCATTCAATTTGCTACAATATCACACCTCATGTAGCCTCTGGAAAACACCACTATAAGCTCTTGAGCAAATGAGAGTGAAAAGGCAAATAACATCTTAGAATTATTATGAAATAGTGTTGACTCCATGGAACCTTTAAAAGTGCCTGTATGAGATTGGTTTCTAGACCACACTTTGAGAATCACTACTTTAGTGTATACGTATCTTTTTTTTTTTTAAGAATTTATTCATTTACTTGACAGAGACACAGCAAGAGAGGGAGAGGGAACACAGGCAGGGGGAGTGGGAGAGGAAGAAGCAGGCGTCCCGCCAAGTAGGGAGCCCAATATGGGACTCGGTCCCAGGACCCCGAGATCATGACCCCAGCCGAAGGCAGACACTTAATGACTGAGCCACCCAGGCGCCCGTAACATATCTTTTTCTATCCTTTTACTTACAGTATTTCTATATGTTCTATTTTTGGCTTCTTTATGTAATGTAAAAATGTGTTGCTTTTGTTATTGTTTTATCTGGGCTGCCTGACAAATTTTAGCTTCGTTTCTAGCCTTTGGTCTCTAATAACGAATTAAGTTTAAGTGCAATTATTAATATATTTGAGTTTGAATCTATTATGTTACTATTTGATTCTATTTGTTTTGCCTGTTTTATTTTTTCTCTTTTCTTGCCTCTTTTTGGTTTAGTTGAGGTTTTAAATTATTCCCTTTTTCCTTTCTATTATCAGTTATATATTATTTTACTATTCTTTTTGTTTACTATAAATATGGCATGCCTTCCTGATTTACTAAATATAAATTTATTTGGTATTTTTTCAAAGTAGTTTAGGGTCCTAGAAACTTTATTTACTCACTCCCAAATTAATATGCTATTATTGTCATGC
Source organism: Neogale vison (assembly GCF_020171115.1). Classification (NCBI taxonomy): domain Eukaryota; kingdom Metazoa; phylum Chordata; class Mammalia; order Carnivora; family Mustelidae; genus Neogale; species Neogale vison. Next base: position 34,171,666 of record NC_058102.1, on the reverse strand, counting down.
ATTTTATTGTATGTGTGTGTATTTGGAATGGCTTAAGACAGTATTATTTTATAATATCATATCATAAAGATTCACCCACTTTTTAAGCCACCCTTTTTTGGTGTGTTTGTGTTTGGAAATATTTCTCTTTTTTGAGATGAAATCGATACATTATATTTCTTTCAGGGGTACATCATTTGATTTTTGTATATATACTCTACGAGTGATCACCATAGTACATCTAGTTATCATCTGCCATTATACAATTGACCCCCATTACCCAATTTGCCCTCCTACCCCCTTTCTCTCTGATAACCTTCCATCTGTTCTCTGCATATATGGGTTTTGTTTTGGTTTGTTCGTTTGGTTTTTCTAAATTCCACATAAGAGAGATAATATAACATTTGTCTTTTTTTTTTTTTAAAGATTTTATTTATTTATTTGACAGAGGCACAGCGAGAGAGGGAAGGAGTAGGAGAGAGAGAAGCAGGCTTTCCACCAAGCAGGGAACCCAACGCGGAAATAATGCTGTAACAAATAAACATGGGGATGAATATATATTTTCATGTCAGGAGCATTTTTTTCTTTAACTAAATATCCTAAAGTGGAAATGGTAGGCCATAAGGTAGTTCTATTTTTAATTTTTTGAGGACCCCCCCTCTATTTTCCATAATGGCTGGACCAATTACATTCCCACCAACAGTTGTGAGAGTGTTCTCTTCTCTCCATATTCTTGCCAACATTTGTTAATTTCTTGTCTTTTTGAGAATAGGTATTTTAACAAATGTGAAGTGATAGCCCATAGTGATTTTGATTTTCATTTCCCTGATGACTAATGATGTTGAGAATCTTTTCATGTGCCTGTTGGCCATCTGTATGTCTTCTTTGGAAAAAAGTCTATTCAGACCTTCTGCCCATTTTTTAATCAAATAGGATTTTCACTATTGAGTTGAAGTTGTTTATAAATTTTGGATATTAGACCTTTATCAGACATGTGATTTGCAAATATTTTATCCCATTCAGTAGGTTGCCTTTTCAATTTGTTCATGGTTTCCTTTTTTTTTTTTTTTTTAAGATTTTATTTATTTTTTTGACAGAGAGAGATCACAAGCAGGCAGAGAGGCAGGCAGAGAGAGAGGAGGAAGCAGGCTCCCTGCAGAGCAGAGAGCCCGATGTGGGGCTCGATCCCATGACCCTGGGTTCATGACCTGAGCCGAAAGCAGAGGCCTTAACCCACTGAGCCACCCAGGTGCCCCTCATGGTTTCCTTTGCTGCAGTAGCTTTTATCTTGTTTATTTTGCTTTTGTTGCTTTTTCTTTTGGTGTTAGATTTTTAAAAAATCATCCAAAGACCCATGTCAAGGAGTTTACCACCTATGTTTTCTTCTCTGAGCTTTATGGTTTCAGGTCCTATGTTCAAGTCTTCAATTCATTTTGAGTTGATTTTTGTGTATGTTGTAAGACAGTGGTCAAGCTTCATTTTTTGCACGTGGCTGTCTATTTTCGCAATATTAATTATTGAAGAGACTGTTCTTCCCCCATTTTGTATTCTTGGCCTCTTTGTCATAAACTAATTTCAATAAACTAATTGGTTTATTTCTGGGGTCTTTAGTCTGTTTTCCTGACCTATGTGTCTGTTTTTATGCCAATACCATATTGTTTTGATTACTATACGTTTGGTGTATAGTTTGAAATCAGGGAGTGTGATACCTCCAATTTTGTTTTTTTCTTGAAATTGCATTGACTATTCAGAGTCTTTTGTGGTTCCATATAAATATTACAATTATTTGTCCTATTTCAGTGAAAAATGCCATTGGGATTTTGAAAGGGATTGCATTGGACCTGTGGATTGCTCTGGATATGGTCATTCTAATGATATTAAATTTTTAATTCATGAGTACAGAATGTCTTTCCAATTATTTGTCTTCATAAATTCCTTTCATTAGTGTCTTATAGTTTTCAATATATAGATCTTTCACCTCCTTGATTAAATTTATTCTTTGGAATTTTATTTTATTTTTTGATGCAGTTATAAATGGGATTTTTAAAAAAATTTCTTGCATAGTTGCTGTCCTTTCAGATTGTTTTCTGCCATTTAAAAGAACTCTACTGTAATAATATTGTTTTGTAATTTATTCAGTTCACGATAAATTGTTAACATTTTTACATGTTATAATTTAAAAAATAGTAGTTGAGTAGATAAACTAAGAGATATTTGAGGAGAAATTCTGTCTATATTATTTTTCTACTTCCATGTGGACATAAACACAGGGCTGAAACTAATAGAATGGATCTCTGATGAATTTTATATTACGAGTAAAGTTTGTTTTGCAAAAATAATAGAAATGTGGAAAATATAAATGATTTATATGTGTTTATGTAAGCTACTCTGTTTATTTCAAAAAAATCATAGAAAATTTTGTCATATACCTGTATTAAGAAAATAAAACTGTAAAAAACAGCTCACGCCTAAATAGAAATACAAAAATCTTTGAGGAATAACAAATATAAAATGGTAAACAAAATGTCCTTCTATATATAAGATGAATTTATTTGAAAGAACAAAGTAATCAAAATAAGAAATCACTTGAAATAAATGTGGTAACTCTTCAGCCATTGTGCTTACTTTTCCTATATAAATAAGTGTATTTAGGGTAAAGTTTAATTAAAAAAAGTTTAGGTAGTTAACTAAGTAAAGTTTAACTAAACAGTAGATAAACTTTAATAGTACCTGTCATTATTACAGTACATATAAAGAGATAAGCTCTAGGCATGTAATTTTTATTAACAAAAAGTACCATGATTTAGGGGCGCCTGGGTGGCTCAGTGGGTTAAAGCCTCTGCCTTCGACTCAGGTCATGATCCCAGGGTCCTGGGATCGAGTCCCACATTGGGCTCTCTGCTCAGCGGTGAGCCTGTTTCCTCTTCTCTGCTTGACTCTCTGTCTACTTATGATCGCTGTCTGTCAAATAAATAAATAAAATCTTAAATAAGAATGTTTAAAAAAAAAGTACCATGATTTATAAAATGAGCATTTGTTGAAATATATTAACATATGTAAAATAATCTTATGAACAAAAACAAAAATCATCCCTATGTGAATTACTGGTTGGGAACACTCCTTTTCAGTCAATTTTTCTACAAACAGTTTACTAAGATGGGACATACTTAAAAACTCAAAAGCATTGTTAAACAATAGAGCAAGAGTGTATATGAAACTGTTTTGACTTTAGAATTTTAGACTGGCTTCTCAAGCTAAAGATGATAAAATTATCTCCTTTATACTACCATCTCCACCTTCCAGTTGCCAGTTATATTCTTGCTTAGTAAATTTTTAAAACATGTGCTTTTGATTCATGTATTTTAGACAATATTAACTCTTTTTAAGAAAATAAAATAAATTAGAATATTTATACTTTTCACAATCTCCTTTTCCTCCCACAATTATTATTCACATAGGGATTTATGACTTTATGTACATATCCTTTAGTGGCATTAGATCTATATGACAATGGGTTAGTACCAGTGCCAGTGCTTTTTACAACTGTTCCTTTCATCCTCTGCTTATCTGGATTACCTAGTTCATTAGCTCTTTTTAAATCTTATTTTTCAAAGAAAGATGGATCCTATTATCTCTGAATTCTTTCACATTTGAGAACATCTGTCAGTTGCCTTCATTCTTGGATGAGAAGAAAGCTGTGTGTTCTATTTTTTTTTTTTTTAGAATTTTTTTTTTCCAATTTATTTATTTTCAGAAAAACAGTATTCATTATTTTTTCACCACACCCAGTGCTCCATGCAAGCTGTGCCCTCTATAATACCCACCACCTGGTACCCCAACCTTCCACCCCCCCGCCACTTCAAACTCCTCAGATTGTTTTTCAGAGTTCATAGTCTCTCATGGTTCATCTCCCCTTCCAATTTACCCAAAAGCACATACCCTCCCCAATGTCCATAACCCTACCCCCCTTCTCCCAACTTGTGTTCTATTTTTAGGTAATACTTCACTTGGTACTTTGTGACCTTGCTTCACTGCATACATGATATGTATTGCTATTGCAAGTAAGAGGCTAACTTGATTTTCTGTCCTTAAAACTGATTTCTATGAAGATACCTGAATAATACTCCTTGTCCTTAGTCAGTAACTTAACCAAGAAACATCTTATAGTCAATAAATCCACATAAAATTGCTTTGGAATATAATGTACCTTTCAAACTACAGATTAAGTTATTTCTTGTTTCTGGAAAATTTTGGTTTTCATATATTTGAAAACTTTTTTGTTTTGGTTCTATTTTTCAATCATAGATGATCCATATTTTGGTTGAGTTTGTCTTTCATGTCTATTATTATTTAATTAATTTAATCTATGTCTTTTTATTTTTGGTTTTCTTCATATTTTATTCTCAGTGTGATGATCTCTTTTTTTGTAGGCAATCCAAGCTGTAGCTCTCTGTTAATGTACAATGTTGTTTCTAAATTATTTATTAGTTCTGTCATGGTGTTATTTTGGTCCATTTGTTTACCTATATCTGTTATTTTAATATCTTTGAATTCTTGTTACATTAAATTTCTTTAATTATCCTTCTATTGCCCAAAGCATTTTCAACATATTTTCTTCTTTCTCATATTTTCTTTCAAATTGAATCTTTACTGTATTAGTTATATATTGTTGTGAAGCAAAGTACCCTAAAACAGCAATCTAAAATCACAAACACTTTGCATATTTTCTTTGGATCAGGAATCTTTGGTGGCTTAACGGGATGGTTATGTCTCAGGATCTCTCCAGAGGTTGCAGTCAAGCTGTCATCCAGGATTAGCTAATATATACTATTGTATGTAATATTCTATTTTTAATAACTTGGAATTGATAATGTATAATATATAATATATATAAGACAGTTGATTCTGTTATTTAAACTTAGTCAACTATCTTATTGGGCAGAACTATTCACTCCTTGAATAATTACAGATGACAATTTTTTTCTAAGTCATTTGCTTTTTTTCTAAGTCACTTTTTTCTAAGTCACTTGCTATTTTACATTACAGGAAAATACCAGGACATCAATCCTAGACAAGAACTTAAAAAATGTAAAATTACATCCTAAATTTAAATTTAAGTCCCTCTCTTCTATGGATCTTTCTATGTATTTTCCTAGATAATGTGTGATTTATCATTAAAAGAAAATTAACTCTTTAGCATAAAAATGTATTCCTTTTTGTACAGAATAAGCATCCATAATATTAAGTTCTTTTGACTCAAACTATTAGAAACACTGAAATTTTGAAATATAATTTTTCTTCAATGTATCTCTATGAAATATTGATACAATATGCTCAATTCTATTATCTAAACTTTTAAAATGTGATACAGCAATAAGTTTTCTTGTGAAATCTTGGTAATATTACTTGATTCTTCTTTTTATTTCTCCATTTTCATATAAGCCAACTGTTTGCCCTTTCCTTCTGTAAGTTACAATGTATAATCAAAAGAACAAGCCTTGAGTTAATGCCTTAAATTTCTCCAGGATAAATTCATTACATAAGTTCTAGATATTGTTTTTATACATTAATATGTTTCTTTCAAGATTATCTTTCAGTTTTTTTCAAATAACTTTTTTTGGCCAAAAAACTCCTATTTATTCCAACATTTAATTGAGTAAAATATTTTGGGGCTCAACAAGAAAATCACAATGAAGCTTGATTCTCCAAGGTCAGGCTCAATGACTCCCATATGTACAATACTCACTGAAGACAGTCTGCTTACCAGTACCTACCTTAGAACTTAAACCTTATTTCCAGTTTCTAGAACTGCCTATTTCATGTAATAGTGTGGTACCTAAAGGTATCATATCTAGTCCAATATTCAATCTAAGTAACATTTTCTAGATTTTTAATATCTTTCATGAAATATTTACAGACTTGCTCAGCATTTCTTTCCAGTGCTAATTCCTGATGGCTTACTTGAACAACCTTCTCAGTTTTTTCCTTATAAGTGCTGAGCTATAGACGAAGATTCCTCTGGTATTTTATATTTTTTATATACTATCATATTGGTTTTAACCTTATCTGGGCAATAAGGAGGATACATGTGTCAATCTTGAAATACCTGAAGAATATGTTAATATTTCATTGTTGTTAATATGGTTGCACCTTCTTCACTTGGGAATTTAAGATAGCTATCTTGATGGGATGGTAGGAAAATAGCATTCCAACATTATATATTCAACTTTAAGGAAGTAATCAAACTTCAAAGACCCTGAAACTGAATTGGAAACATTTTTTTTTTTTTTAAAGAAAACAAGTCCTTCTGTTTCTTCCTTGTTCTGTTGCCTTTTGAAAATATAACATTTAGTGCCCGCCCAATGTATACCTTGTAGTATTTTGTTCAGTTTTCAATTGTTATATAATAATGTCATTCAAAAATATATCTTAGGTACAAGTTTAAAAAGGAATACTTTTTACACTTACACATTTTTCACAAGAATAGGGGCTAAATCTTTATTTGTAATTAGAAAGATTGGAAAATAGGTACAATTAATTAGAAATTGCATCTTAGATTCTAGAAGAATGTTTGATATAAGTGATCTTAGAAAATTTTTATTCCAGGTGGTTTAGAATCTTTGAGGAATCTTCAACAACTAATTGTGGATCACAATCAGTTAATTAGTACAAAAGGTCTTTGTGATACTCCTACCATTATATACCTGGACTGCTCACATAATCATCTAACTAAAGTTGAAGGTATTGAAAACTGTGGATTGCTCCAGGTACTGAAGTTACAGGGAAATTATCTAAGTGAGGTAATTTCTTTGAATTATTGGCTTCTGTGATTAATACAACATTTTTCTTTTGATAGAAAAAATTAAAAGGAACTTTAATTTTTCTTTGTTTTTTGTTTCTCATCTGTATGTGACTTCCAGTTTACTTAAAACTGTCACATATCTCTGTTAAAAAAAGTTCAACATAGAATATTTTGTAAAAAACTAATTTAATGTAAGTTTTTCACAACACTAAAATAAATCACAATTTTCAGTTATATTTTCATATGTAAGTGGAGCCAAATGTATCTGTAATGAAATTCTAAATAAAATTTACCATGAAGTAACTTTTATTTAAAAAATTCTAATTATAAAGTTAATTCTTATAAATTTTATTCATCCTAAAATTCTCATAACATTATACGTTGATTTAGATATACAGTTTAACAGACTATACCTTTTGTTAGTTTTAATAGATTTTATGTTTTTAAATTTTGTTGAATGACAAAAATATTATAAGCTAATGACCCAAATTTAAATATAGCTTCCATCCTTGGAGAATCATGTTCTACTAAGAGAATTGCACTTGGATGATAACAGCATTTCAACTGTGGAAGCACTTTCTTCCTATTGGCTGCCTTTACTACAGAAACTGACTATCTCTCAAAACAGGTAAAAACAAACTGCATAAGCACTAAATGCGTTGAATGACTGAAGTAAATGCTTGATCTTCATAACAAGTAGAACGGTTATTAGATTTTACCAGCAATTCAGTGGAAGTGCATCACAATAAATTAGTACATAAATTAAAAAAATATTTTTATAGGATTTGAAAAAGTAGTATATTGGCAAACCCTCAAATTTTAGTAGAATTTTAACTGTTACTTATCCTACTCATTTTGTTACTTCTCAAAGACATACTTGTAGAAATCTCCCAGAGCTGGTTTGTTTATATTTGTAAAGAATATAGTCCTTGGAAAATGCAGGAGGTAGTTAATTTAATTCAGAAGGATGTCTCATTCTCTCAAGTGGTATTTATTAAGTCCTGGAAGAACGATTTTTAATCTGCTCTCAACTTGCATGTCTTTGTAACTGTTAAGATTGATTTAAATTCGATTTCCCTAAGGATATAAAGTAACACTTAAAAAAATACCTTAATGTTAAACTGAGATGGGTACCTGACACAGAAGATTCATTTGAAACCACCAAACATCTGGATCTTTGCAGAGAATAACTGTCTAAAACCAAAACAGGAGCACAATATGTGTATGTCTCCCTCTGCTTAATATTTTATTGAAACCTATTCACTCTAATATGATTAATTTGTTCATCAAAGGCACATGGAGTAGAGGAAAGAAACCACCTTTAACAAGAAATTGATTTTTTGAGTTATACAACTCTTACAGAACAAGTGAACAAGTATAAACTGATTTTAATGCATACTTTTTTTTTCCTAAAAGAACCATAAAATTTTCTCACAGTCTCTCCACAGTAGTGCTCATCCATTGAGCAGGTATGGGCCAAATGATTTAACTTCCACCTATTAAACTATTCCACTATTTGACAAAGCAAAAACTGCAACTGTATTCAAAAATTCCCTCTAGTTATTTCAATGATCTAACATATGAAAGTTGATTTGGTTTTAAAAGGGGTATTTATTGTAGAGGCAGCTCTATCAGATAACACTTTAAATAATTTGGGCATCCACAAACCTATTGGATCTTTTTACAGTATTTTCCAGGTACGAAACACAATTTCAATAGAAATGCTTAGCTATGGTTTGGAAATATGCAATAAATCACTCAGTAACTGACATACCTCATACATTTTATAGAAGTGGATCTCAAGCCACATTACTGAGCAAAAATAATATTAAAAGAGATTTGAAAATATTCAAATCAATACCATTTTTTTTTTGGAGAAATAATGCCTTTAATTTCTTTGGACAATTTAAACTATCAAAGAAATCTTTTAATAGTTAAAATTAATACTAGTTGATAGGCTTTTGCCCTATCAGTCTGATAGGACTTATTTCTCATATCAATCTGATACGACTAAGAATTAGATCAACTAGATCACTAGACATTTCTTTGGGGTACTTAATCCAAATAATCCTTATTTGTAAGTTGACATTTGCTTAACCTTGTAACATTTGGATATTGATGTCATGTTTTCTATTTGGGGGGCATAGAACTAAGTAATATATGTCCTTAGCATAAAAAGACTCTTTAAGGGTTGCCTGGATGGTGCAGTGGATTCAACATTCGACTCTTGGTTTCGGCGCAGGTCGTGATCTCAGGGCCTTAAGATCGAGGCCTGCATGGAGCTCCATGCTCAAGGGTGAGTCTGCTTGAGACTCTCTCTCCCTGTGCCCATTCCCATCCCTGCTTTTTCTCTCTCTCTCCCTCTCAGTTGAATAAATAAATCATTAAAAAATTATTAAAAAATGCAAGAATGAAAGAACTTAATCTTTTGAATTTTACTATGCAAAAAAGGAGTCAGTTTATTATATAATAATATATGGTGTTTTAAATTTTTTTAAATTTTTAAAAATTTTTAATTTTTTAATAAACATATAATGTATTATTAGCCCCAGGGGTAACAAGTCTCTGAATTGCCAGGTTTACACACTTCCCCCCTTATTCCTCCCCTCTCCTCCCCCTCTCCCCCCCCTTCCTCCCAGCAACCCTCAGTTTGTTTTGTGACAGTAAGAGTCTCTTATGGTTTGTCTCCCTCCTGATCCCATCTCGTTTCATTTATTCTTTTCCTACCCGCCAAGCCCCCCACGTTGCTTCTCCACTTCCTCATATCAGGGAGATCTTATGATAGTTGTCTTTCTCTGATTCACTTATTTCAATAAGCATAATACCCTCTGGTTCCATTCACGTTGTTGCAAATGGCAGGATTTCATTTCTTTTGATGGCCGCATTGTATTCCATTATATATACACACCACATCTTCTTTATCCATTCATCTGTTGATGGACAGCTAGGTTCTTTCCATAGTTTGGCTATTGTGGACATTGCTGCTATAAACACTAAATTTTTTAAGAATACTGTCATTTAAATATATTCTTTATGGTCTCTCATAGTTCTTTGCACATTTAATTTTCTATCATTTCTTTTAAGATTTTATATATTTATTTGACAGAGAGAGATCACATGTAGGCAGAGGAGGCAGGCAGAGAGAGAGAGAGAGAGAGAGGGAAGCAGGCTCCCTGCTGAGCAGGGAAATATGATTGATAGAAATGGACATAGAGAGTAGTAAAATCATTTCTTGAAATCATAGTGTAAAAATGATCTTCAACCTTGGGATTTTTCACAATAAGCTAATACCATTAACTATAGGAATTATCCAATGTACATTAAGATTTTACATGTGCATTGACTTTTTCACAACTATATCAGCTTTGGTAAAACTCAGGATCAGCAACTCTGAATGCTGAATCTACAACTTACCAGTCACTTGACCTTGAATAACTCTCTTCGTACCACCAGAGCCTGGGTTTTTTATTTACATGTAAAAGGGGTGGTAACACATATCTTATCTATTTGATGGAATACCAAATATTGATCCAAAAGGAAAATATATGTCAATACATTTTGCAAACCTCAGATGAGTTTTATAAATGTGATATTTGGATTTGTGATTGGTGTGTCTTTTAAATTGTATATATTTTTCTTTTAATTTCTGATACTTTCGTCACAAGAAAGAAATTATGTGTCCATATGCTTTTTCCCCTCAAAGTGAAATATAATAAAGAATGATACTAAGTACATATTGTTTGAAATCCATGTTTCATCTTGACTTCTGTTTTAAATTTTCATTAGGACATATGACTGTTTTAAGTTTGACTCCGCGGAGTCCTAACTGGAAGACTCTTGGCTTTATGTCTTTCTACTTCCAGTGAGACTCTAAGTAGTCTAAGTAGGAGCAGAAAGTGGAAACTATTACCCATTGGCTGCTCATTGTACAAATCTTTTGCTTTTTGTCGTCTTTGAAATTTATATCTTTTTTATGCCCAGGGCTAATGTGACAAGGTCAAATGGTATTAGGTTTTCACTAATGTCCTTTGTCTTTCTGGTTTGAATTTTCTTGGAAAAAAATATACACAGATTGTCAGTAAAAGGAAGTTTTAGAGATTTAAAAAAAGGAATGCTACTATTAGGTTTCTACCTTCCTAATGAATAGTCATAAAGGTGAATGAATAGCCAGTTTTCTAGATCAAAATTTTATTAAAAAGAAAAAGAACATGATTCTAAAAGAAGGGTTATCTGAAAAGATAAAATTTTAATGTAAAATATTTTGTCAAACCAAATATTTCTTTACTTGGATTGATTGTTGAAAAGAGAATTTCACTGGTTATCTTACTGGTTATTTTACTGGTTGTCTTCATATAACCTATATGTTACCTATACTTTGCCATATATAACTTACTGGTTAAAACCATGAAATCATCTGAAAAAAAGAGGAAAACTCTTGACCTGTTTATCTTTCAAAACCTTTTTAGTAGAAGGACACAGATTTAGTATTAGAAAATTAATTAATTAAAGCTACAAAACAAGTAAGAATTTTCTTCTTGATAAATGTATTAGAATTATATTGAAAAACTTAAATTTCTTACTTATAATAATAATGATCCAAAGTATGCCCGAGTAGGAAAATCATAAAACTAGGACTTAAATTCATTAATTATGTATCAACAAAATTTTAATTTTCCTTCCTCCCTTCTTTCCTTTCTACTTTCCTCCCTTCCATCCCTCCTTGCCTCCCTCACTTCCTTCCTTCTTTCTTTTTCAGTGTACATGTGACATTTCAGTAAATTTTACTATTTGGTAGTATATATAAAAATAATGAAAAAATGTAACGCCAATATTTTATCATTTTTCTTTTATTACCTTGGGTGTTTTCCTCCTAGAAATTGTATTTACAAAGTGGTGTTGTATAGGTTTGATATAAATAGTAATATTGTATTTAGGTTTAACTACAGTCAGAGAGAACTTTTTCCAGTCTCATTATTTGGTCTGGTTTTCATGGGTAGTTCTATCTCTCTGCTAATGCAGAGCAGGATAGTACAAGAAAGGAGTCAAGGTTAGAACCAGGGTTAGTTTTGTGCCAGACCCCATGAGGCTTCCCAGTCACAGTATTATTCTATAAGCTTCTGACCTCAGAATAATAGATTTTCTTTTTTCATGACAGGGAGATGCTAGAAATAAAGATGTAAAAATATCTGCCAGGACAACTAGAAGGACAGCATAAAAAACAAGAAAACAAAAGAAGTAGAAATTAATGCATACTTTTTTTTTCCTTTGGTACCAGAAATATTCTGTAGTTGAGGCATATTTTGAACTGTATGGAGTTCCAACATTTAGAGGGGTGGGGTTGATTCAAGAGATGTGTGATCGTTATGAGATTATATTTGAAGCAAAGGAATTTTTCTGTTGTTTAAAGATTTAGAAGGCTTGGCTTAATTTTTATTTCCAAATAGCTATGGTAATGGGATATTATATTACAGAATAAGTGTAGACTTGTCTTAGTTGGAAATGCACATCAAACTAAATTAATTTTTTCTTCATGGCTTTTATTCCCAATGATGTGAATATTTTGAATATCACTTACATTCCTTGCTTGTATTTGGGTTCTTAATGACAATTATATCTTAGAAAATGTTAGAAACTTTTAAAAAGTAGGAGGAAAAGTCAGTATTACTAGAATTTAAATATATATGCATTAACAATAAGTTTTATTTTAAAATATTAGCATATTTCTGCCAAACTTGCTTATTCTATCTATATAAAGTATTTTCTATTGTTACATTCCTTGGAAGCTTATTTCTTTTTTTTTTTTTTAAAGATTTTATTTATTTATTTGACAGAGATCACAAGTAGGCAGAGAGGCAGGCAGAGAGAGAGAGGAGGGGGGTAAGCAGGCTCCCTGATGAGCAGAGAGCCTGATGTGGGACTCAATCTCAGGATCCTGCGATCATGACCTGAGCCAAAGACAGAGGCTTAACACATTGAACCAGCCAGGTGGCCCTGGAAGCATATTTCTAACTTAGAAATAATCTTAGTGTAACTTTGGATACTTGTAGTACTTAAAATACTTTCAATCTGGTAAACAAAAAAAATTTTTAATTAAAAATAAAACTAGTAACTCTAAGCTGTTAACTGTCAAAAAGTGAAAAATATATTTTTTAAAATTTTTATCTCTTAATGGTTTAAGTTTTGTGCTTGAGCCAGGAAACATTATTAAGATAATATAAATTCTCTATAAATTAGGCCTTTTATAAAAGCAAAACAAAATCAATAACAATAAAAATATATTTATTTTTATTTAAATAGCCAGTAAACATTAAACTCAATGATATTGGTCATTGAAATTGAAAGTCCATGGTAATTTCCTTTTAAAAATGAATATAAATCTTCCATTATAGAATAAATACTTGGAATTTTATAATGACTACATTTTTAATTAGTACTATTAATGTCATAATTGTATTTTATTGTATAATTATATATGTATATAATTACATACAATTGAATATTATCACATGCTTGTGTAAATATGTTATTATGTATTTACATCATAATAAGGACATCCCTATTTAAAATTTTTATGAATTTTATTTCTTTGTTTTCAGCTTGACCAAAATCATACCGCTTTTTCATTTTGTTTCTTTGGAAAAACTAGATGTCAGCAACAATTGTCTTTCTGGTAAGTTTAGAAAAATAGATAATTTTTAATAAGTATATAATGAGCTTTTGAGTTTCTTTTCCAAATGTGGTAAGGGAGTTGTTTTGGATAGATGTGTTAATGGCATTTACAAATAACATATCCATACAATAAGGCATAGATGAGGAAAAATTTATCCTGCACACTCTTAAGATATTAGACTAGGCCTAAGAATTAAACTGATACAACACAGATTTAGAAAAAAAGAATACTTGTTATTTTTTTTTCTCCGCAGGTTTGTTTGTATATATTTTTCTTGCCCTCTACTTCCTTCAAAGGCATGGTAAAATTGTCCCATTAAATTTCTTTCCACTTTTAAAATCGTATTATTGGGGCACCTGGGTGGCTCAGTCAGTTAAGTGTCTGCCTTCAGCTCAGGTCACGATCCCAGGGTCCTGCCTGCTTCTCCCACTCCCTCTGCTGCTCCCCTTGCTTGCACTCTCTCTCTCCCTCTCTCAGTGTCAAATAAACAAACAAACAAATAAATAAAATCTTTTTTTTTTTTTAAGATTTTGTTTATTTATTTGAGAAAGAGAGTGAGAGAGAGCATGAGAAGGGGGGAAGGTCAGAGAAAGAAGCAGACTCTCCATGGAGGTGGGAGCCTGACGCAGGACTTGATCCCGGGACTCCAGGATCATGACCTTGGCCGAAGGCAGTCACTGAACCAGCTGAGCCACCCAGGTGCCCTAAATAAAATCTTTAAAAGAAATAAAATAAAATCATATTATTTCCATATCTTTCTGGTATACCTGGGCAAATACAACAATTATATTTTCATTTGAATTCATGTATGTTTTACCTGTGAAGTAAATAGCCTAATGAAGAGGAGTAAATTAATTTGTCTAACTTGTTGGCTCCTAACATGTACAAACACCCATTAAAAGTTTATTAACTTAAAGAACGATCAACTGATTTAACTGGCCAGTCCCTCCCTAAATTTACACATCTCAGTTTTCAGTCAGTCCCCTCATGGAAACAATCATAGTTCTAAATTTGTCACCATAGGTTAACTTCATATTTTGCTTTTGTTGCTTCTTTCGGTGTTAGATTTAAAAAAAATCATCAGTTTACCACCTGTGTTTTCTTCTCTGAGTTTTATGGTTTCAGGTCTTATGTTCAAGTCTTCAACTCATTTTGAGTTAATTTTTGTATATGGTGTAAGACAATGGTCAAGTTTCATGTTTTGTATGTGATTATGCAGTTTTCCCAACATCACTTATTGAAGAGACTATTCTTTCCCCATTGTATATTCTTGACTCCTTTGTCATAAATTAATTAAACATATATGTGTAGGTTTATTCTTGGGTCTCTGTTTATTGATTTCTATGTCTCTTTTTACGCCAATACCATACCATTTTAGTGCCTATGGCTTTGTAATATAGTTTGAAATCAAGGAGCATGATGCCTCCAACTTTGTTCTTTCTCAAGATTGCTTTGCATACTCAGAGTCTTTTGTGGTTCTATATAAATTTTAGGCTCGTTCTATTTCTGTGAAAAATGCTATTGGGATTTTGATGGGGCTACATTGAATATATATATTGCTTTGGGCAGTATGGACATTTTAACAGTATTTTTCCAATCTAGCACATGACATAGCTCTCCATTTATTTGTCTTCTTCAGTTCTTTTCATTAGTATCTTTTAGTTTTAAATATATAGGTCTTTCACCTCTTTGGTTAAATTTATTCCTAGGTATCTTATTTTTTGATGCAATTATAAATAGGATTGTTTTCTTAACTTCTTTGTCTGATGGCTCATTTGTGTAAAGAAACCCAATAAATTTTTGTGTATTAATTGTGTATCCTTCAACTTCAGTGAATTTTCTTATATGTCTAAAAGTTTCTTGATTGGGTTTTTAGGATTTTCTATATATTATGTCATCTCCATATAGCTACAGTTTTGCTTCTTCCTTTCCGATTTGGATAACTTCTATTTTATTTTCTAAAACATAACTGCTCTAGCTAAGACTTCCAAAACTGTGTTGAATAAAGTGAGAGTGGATATCCTTGTCTTATTCCTGATCTTAGAGGAAAAGCTTTACCTTTTCACCATTAAGGATGATAATAGCTGGTTAGTGTGGGGTTGTCAAATATGGCTTTTATTATGTTCAGGTACATTCTGCCTATACCCACTTCACTGAGCATTTTTTATCATAAGTGGATGCTGAATTTTATCAAATGCTTTTTCTGTATTGCCTGAGATAATAATATGATTTTTATCTTCTGTTTTGTTAATGTGATAAATTACATTGACTGATTTGTGGATGTTGATAAGTCCTACTTGATCATGGTGATATGTTTTTAATATATAATTGAATTTAGTTTGCTAATATTTTACTGAAGATTTTTTTGTATCTATGTTTGTCAGGAATATTGGCTTATAATTTTCTTGTGGTGTTCTTGTCTAGTTTTGGTATCAGGGTAATCCTGACTTCATAATATGGGTTTAGAAGAGTTCTTGCTCTCTTATTTTTTGGAAGAGATTGAGAAGGATTAGTGTTAATCCTTCTGTGAATGTTTTATAGAATTCACCAGTGAAGCTGTCTGATCTTGGACTTTTGTTCCTTAGGAGGTTTTTGATTAAGATGGTTCAATCATCTTCAGTAATTGATCTGTTCAGGTAGTTGTTCCAATTTTTTCGCATATAATTTTTCCTAGTAGTCTTTTATGATCCTTTGTATTTCTGTGGTAAAACTTGTACCATTTCTTTGATTTTTAATTCTATTTATTTGAGTCTTTTTTTTCCCCCTATGTCTGGTTAATGTCTGTCGTTTCTGTTATCTTTTCAAAGAACCAGCTCTTAGCTTTATAGATCTTTTTGTCTTTTTAGTCTTCATTGAATTTATTTTTGCTCCAATATTTACTATTTCTTCCTTCTAATAACTTTGGGCTTTGTTCTTTTTCTGGTTCCTTGAAGTGTAAAGTTAGATTGTTTATTTGAGATGTTTCTTATTTTTAGAGGAAGGCATTTATCACTGTGAACTTCCTTCTTAGAACTGCTTTTGCTGCATCCCATACATTTTGGTATATTACATTGCCATTTTCATTTGCCTCAAGGTATCTTTTCTAATTCCTCTTGATTTCTTCTTTGAAGGATTGGTTGTTTGATAGTATATTGTCTAATCTCCACATATTGGTGAATTTTCATTTTCTTCTTAATTGATTTCTAGTTTCATATCATTGTGTTGGAAAAGATGCTTGACATGATTTTTTTTTAAACTGATACTTTCTATTTTCTTAGCAAGTGGTCATTTTTAGTCTTTTTAAAAAATTTTTTATAAACATATAATGTATTATTAGCCCCAGGGGTACAGGTCTGTGAATCACCAGGTTTACACACTTCACAGCACTCACCATAGCACCTATCCTCCCCAATGTCTATAACCCCACCACCCTCTCCCTCCCCACCTCCCCCCCGCAACCCTCAGTTTATTTAGTGAGATTAAGTCTCATGGTTTGTCTCCCTCCCATTCCCATCTTGTTTCATTTATTCTTTTCCTACCTCCCAAGCCCCCCACATTGCTTCTCCACTTTCTCATATCAGGGAGATCATATGATAGTTGTCTTTCTCCAATTGACTTATTTCGCTAAGCATAATACCCTCTAGTTCCATCCATGTCATTGCAGATGGCAAGATTTCATTTCTTTTGATGGCTGCATAGTATTCCATTGTGTGTATGTGTGTGTGTGTGTGTGTGTGTGTGTGTGTGTATCTATCTCACATCTTCTTTATCCATTCATCTGGTGATGGACATCTAGGTTCTTCCCATAGTTTGGCTATTGTGGACATTGCTGCTATAAACATTTGGGTGCATGTGCCCCTTCAGACCACGATGTTTGTATTTAGGGTAAATACCCAGTAGTGCAATTGCTGGGTCATAGGGTAGCTCTATTTTCAATTTTTTGAGGAACCTCCATGCTGTTTTCCAGGGTGGTTGCACCAGCTTGCATTTTCACTAACAGTGTAGGAGGGTTCCTCTTTCTCCGCATCCTTGCCAGCATCTGTCATTTCCTGACTTGTTAATTTTAGTCATTCTTACTGGTGTGAGGTGGTATCTCATTGTAGTTTTGATTTGTAGAGTGATGTGGAGCACTTTTTTCATGTGTCTGTTGGCCATCTGGATGTCTTCTTTGCAGAAATGTCTGTTCATTGACATGATTTCTTAAGTCCATCTGGTCTAACATGTTGTTTAAGACTGATGTTTCCTTCTTGACTTTCTGTCTGGATAATCTATTCATTGATGTAAGTGGAATATTAAAGTCCCCTATGATTATTGTGTTGCTCTCTATTTCTCCCTTTAAGGCTGTTTAATATTCACCTTGAATATTTAGATGTTCCTGCATTGGGTACATAATGTTTACAATGTTATATCCTCATGTTGGATTGACCCCTTTTATCATTATGTAACATTCTTCTTTGTCTCTTATTACGGTCTTTGTTTTAAAGTGTGTTTTGTCTGAAGTAAAATCCATTTTGTATGATATGTCTAGTAATTTTTAAAAAGACTTTATTTATTTATTTGAGAAAGAGAAAGCACAAGCACAGGGGATGGGCAAAAGGAAAGGGAGAAGCTGAACAGGGAGCCCACATGAAACAGGACCCTGACTAAATAGGGAGCCCAGTGGAGGGCTCCATCCCAGGTCCCCTGAGATCATGACCTGAGCCAAAGGCAGATGCTTAACCAACTGAGCCACTCAGGTGCCCTGATATGTCTAGTAGTTTTTAACTATCTATTGAACGTTGCATATAATACAGTTTAGTGAGTAGAAATTGTTGTCTTCCTTTTAAAGGTAGTTATGTTCAGTTCTGGCAGGCAGTTAAAGCATTTATGGGTATTGTTTTTTTTTTTTTTTTCCTGTCTTCTTTAATTTCATTCACTCTTAGGACAAGCCATTTTAGTTTTTAACTCAGTTCATGCCCCTACCCCAAGGCAAAGTGTTCACTCCTACTGCATAGTCTTTCTGGATTGTAGCTCAATCTGTGAGATACTCAATTAGGTCTCATTTCGGCTAGGCTGAGACTCCAGTGCCTTCTACTACTACTTGAACTTATTGTCATCATTCAGCCTTCAGCCTTACAGCTGGTGATTTCTGCTCAGTTTTTCGACCTTTCCCTGTGTGTGTGACACCTCACACTTGTCTGTGGACCTGTGGTGAATCTTCACATAGACTTCTTCCCCAATTCCCTCCTCACAATATACATATACACAGCTTCTTGTCAGTACTTTTCCTTATCAATTCCCGCTTGTTCTAATATTTGCCTCCTCAGTCAGCAAAAGAGATTCTTTATTTGGTCTCACTGCTCTGAAGTGGTAAACTGCATTCAGACAGAAAACCCCTGTGATTGTAGGCTCACCAGGTATGTTTCCCTTCTCTCAGAGTAAGGTTTAAAAACAAGTGCTTCCTATGTATTGTCTAGTTTTATGATATTTTTCTGTGGAAGAACAATTTATTATAAATTACTCTGTATTGTACCCTAGATTGACCCACTATTCTTACTTTTGAAAGTAAAATAGGTCCATGTAACTCTAAGTATGTGTTCAGTTTTACCACTTATTACTTCAGATTTCACTTTTTCAGATTTCATGCTAACTCTGGCAAAAACTCTTCTAAGCCCTACACACATTACCTCATTTAACCCTTATCCAATAAGATAGGTATGAGCCTGAATTACAAAGCAATTGTATGGTTTGCATAGGTTCACAAAGCTGCTAAATGGGAGAAATATATATTCTAACAGCTGAGTCTGTGCTCTTTTATTTTAATTTTTAATTTTTTAAAAAATATATGTAATTTTAAAGATTTTATTTATCTATTTGAAAAAGAGAGAGACATAATGAAAGAGGGAACACAAGCACGGAGAGTGACAGAGGGAGAAGCAGGCTTCCCACGGAACAGGGAGCCCCATGTAGGGCTGGATCCCAGAACCCTGGGATCATGACCTAAGTCAAAGGCAGACACTTAATGGCTGAACCACCCAGGTGCCCCCAGAATCTGTGTTCTTAGCATAGTCTCTTTTTAAAAGCATATTGTATTCTGCAAAATAAATATTTTTTATAACTTTAATACCTAGCCAGTAAATAAGTGGTCATT
Source organism: Neogale vison (assembly GCF_020171115.1). Lineage (NCBI taxonomy): Eukaryota > Metazoa > Chordata > Mammalia > Carnivora > Mustelidae > Neogale > Neogale vison. Next base: position 34,152,106 of record NC_058102.1, on the reverse strand, counting down.
GATTTATGATTATTTTTCTTTCTCTGTAATTACCCTCTATAATGATTTTTATTGTTTATTTTCTATAGATCTTACAAGTGCCATTAGGTGGTTTGATGCATGCTATTCTCTCCATGAATTGTCTATCACTGGAAACCCACTTCTTCAAGAAATAAACTGGAGGTGAGAAATATTGTTGCACCCTATTATATACTTTATTATAGTTGCAGAGAACACAGTTTGATGAAAATTGTTCATGTATATTCATTGCTTGGGAAAAGGTAACAAAAATAATTTAAAAGTTACTCAAAATGAGAAATTTTTGCAATATTACTTTTTTTTGTATTTTTTTCCAATTTATTTATTTTCAGAAAAACAGTATTCATTATTTTTTCACCACACCCAGTGCTCCATGCAATATTACTTTTAAAAATATCTTCAACCTAAAATAATTTTTGCAAATGTATGAGCTATGCAAATTTAAAATGATTATTTTGATCCATACCATTGATTATGTGACAATTTTAGTATAAGGTTAACTTGGGGCTTGTATTTATAGAAAATGCATTTATTGGGAATTACTTTTTACATGTTATCTAAATCACATAGCTCACTATGTGATTAAAATTATTTTTTTCTCTCTGTAACTCAAAAGAGACTTGATGTCTATTAAAGTATGACTTGTAAGGTTATGTGAATCCATGCCTCTCTTTGAAATGTTGCAGTGCTTAGTCGTAATAGAAAATAAAATGTTTTGTAATATTTTAGATGAATTTTCTTCTTTAAAAAATGTTTCTAAACTGAAATTCTCATACTGTGCTAACATCATTTTCCCCCAAATTGACCAGCATCTTTTTTTCCTGATGAGCATTTTTGAGATAACTTTCATAAAACAAACTTTGTCAGTTTTATTTATGAGTATGAATATGGTATATAAACCACCACAAGTAAGATATTAACATTTGTACCACCTTAAAAAAATTATGTCATGCCCCTTTGCAGTCAGTTGGGTCCCTCAGACTTTAAAAGTATCTCCCTGCTCCTTAATGGATTTCATTGTTTCTGATGAGAAGTCTGCTGACATTCTCTTTGGAGACTTCGAAAGTTTATCTTATCAGTGGTTTTCAGCACTTTGATTATAATGTGTTTTGCTGTGGTTTTATATAGATTTACTCTTCTTAAGATCTATTGAACCCTTGAATCTGAGGAATTTGTCATTTCCATAAAATTTAGAAATTTTTCACCCATTATTTTTTCACACATTTTTCCTGCCTCCTTCCTCTCTTGTACAACTAGGATGCCAATTTCACCAATATCAGACCACTTGATATATTCTAGAAGTTGCTATTGTTCTGTTCTTCTATATATTATGCCTTTTTTTCTGCCTGTAGTTCACTCTAGACAGTTATTGCTGTATCTTCAAACTTCCTGATATTTTCCTCTAACATATTTATTTTGTTGTTAAACTTAATACGTTCAGAGTTCAGTTACTGTTTTTCATGTAAAAATTTTATTTATTTATTTTTTTAATATCTGCAGTTTTTCTCCTAATCATGCTCATGTTTTCCTGAATCACCTTGAACATATGAAGAATATTTGTAATAGCTGTTTCAAAATCCTTGTCTGCTGGTTTCATTATCTGTATCGTTTGGCGTCTAGTTTTGTTGATTTTTTCCCCCCAATTCTGGCTCATGTTGCTCTGCTTCTTGCATGCTTAGTCAATTATGATTGTATTCTGGACACCTTAAATTTGGTACTGTTGGTTTCTTAATTTTGTTCTTTTTCTTTAGGCAACATCTATTTTGCTTCTGATGTACAGCAGCTAAGTTACTTGAAATTAGTGAGATGCTTTTAAAGCTTGTTTTTAAGTTCTGTTAGGGAAGTCTCAAAGAAATCTTTAGACTAGTGCCAGTTTAGCTTTTCTGCTCTGGAACTGACTCCCTGGTGCCTCTTATAGATATCCTTTCATCTTTGGCTGGTAAGAATTATTCCCGGCCCTATATAGATTCCTGTTAATTTTCTACCTCTTGCTTCTCTCTGGTTCTTGTCCTTGGCCTTATGTGGTTTTCTCTTATACATCCTCAGAACGTTACTCATTTACCCAGGTCCAGATGAATTAAATCCCAGAATTCTGAAAGACCTTGCATATGTCCCCTCCTCTAGTACTACTGATGATTCTGATCTGATCTTCTCTCTTTTTATGTCTAGCAGCATTCATTTGTAAAACAGTTTAACATGATTTATTATACATTTGACATTTGTATCATATAAAGTTATGGGTACATGAAGACAGAAGAAGTCAAGAATAGACAGGACTTACAACCTAATTTAGCAAGATAAGTTTGGTAACACACTAAGTATAGTGAAAGGCAAATATGTACTGAAATTCAGGTGGAAAACCTGTTTCAGAATCCTCAGAGTTCGGATCAAATCTGTTACTCTTATCAGTTTGATCAGGTAGTAAAAATAAGACATTTATGAATAAAATATAGACAAGGAAGGATACATCATTGAAAAGAAAGTTGTGATATCTGATCCTAGGGCCGAAGCAGTTGATTCTTTGTCCTGAATTGGTTTTTCTATGATATGTGGCCACAGGCAGGAAGAGCCTGTTTCTTTTTTTAAATTTTTTTAATTTATTTATTTTCAGAAAAACCGTATTCATTATTTTTTCACCACACCCAGCGCTCCATGCAATCCGTGCCCTCTATAATACCCACCACCTGGTACCCCAACCTCCCACCCCCCGCCACTTCAAACCCCTCAGATTGTTTTTCAGAGTTCATAGTCTCTCGTGATTCACCTCCCCTTCCAATTTACCCCAACTCCCTTCTCCTCTCTAACACCCCTTGTCCTCCATGCTATTTGTTATGCTCCACAAATAAGTGAAACCATATGATAATTGACTCTCTCTGCTTGACTTATTTCACTCAGCATAATCTCTTCCAGGCCCGTCCATGTTGCTACAAAAGTTGGGTATTCATCCTTTCTGATGGAGGCATAATACTCCATAGTGTATATGGACCACATCTTCCTTATCCATTCGTCCGTTAAAGGGCATCTTGGTTCTTTCCATAGTTTGGCGACCGTGGCCATTGCTGCTATAAACATTGGGGTACAGATGGCCCTTCTTTTCACGACATCTGTATCCTTGGGGTAAATACCCAGGAGTGCAATTGCAGGGTCATAGGGAAGTTCTATTTTTAATTTCTTGAGGAATCTCCACACTGTTCTCCAAAGAGGCTGCACCAACTTGCATTCCCACCAACAGTGTAAGAGGGTTCCCCTTTCTCCACATCCTCTCCAACACATGTTGTTTCCTGTTTTGTTAATTTTGGCCATTCTAACTGGTGTAAGGTGATATCTCAATGTGGTTTTAATTTGAATCTCCCTGAGGGCTAGTGATGATGACCATTTTTTCATGTGTCTGATAGCCATTTGTATGTCTTGATTGGAGAAGTGTCTGTTCATATCTTCTGCCCACTTTTTGATATGTTTGCCTGTTTCGTGTGTGTTGAGTTTGAGGAGTTCATTATAGATCCTGGATATTAACTTTTAGTCTGTACTGTCATTTGCAAGTATCTTCTCCCATTCTGTGGGTTGCCTCTTTGTTTTTTTGACTGTTTCCTTTGCTGTGCAGAAGCTTTTGATTTTGATGAAGTCCCAAAAGTTTATTTTCGCTTTTGTTTCCTTTGCCTTTCTGAAGACTTCCAAAGGAATGTATGTTATGGTAGAGCCAATGATCTGGTCATGTTTAAAATTCCTATATCTGACTTAATCCACTTGTAGAACAAGATAAGAGAGTCTAGGAAGTAGTCTCTTTCCTTCCCTTTTCTGAGGCCACTGCAAACCTCTGACACTCTCTTTCCATAAGTATTGATTTCCTGAATTTGTTAATTGGTCTTTCATTAAGAAAACAGTTTTTTTTTAAAGAAAATAGCATTTTTATACCAAGTCAAATACTTGTGTAATTTGCTACTTTTTGATAGCTTGTGTAGAGTTATTATCTTTGCCAGAAAAGGTTTTTCTGTTTTCTTTAAAGCTCAGTTTCTACATAAATTTCTAAAGTTACACTATTTTTTAGGGAAACCTGGTGTGTTTTTACATGTTTTAAATGGAACTTGTCAACTTCTACTTTAGAAACATTTGCTTCTAGGTGCCATTTAAGTTGTGTAGTATAGAGGAAAGACTATCACCTAGTGAAGTGGTTTTCAAAAGTGTATCTCTAGACAAGCTTCATCATCATCACTTGGACACTTGTTAGAAATGCAAAATCTTGGACATTGTCCATACTCATTTAATCAGAAACTAGGGATGATGTTTAGTAATCTGTGTTTCTTCTTCTTCTTCTTTTTTAAAAATTCTATTTATATGACAGAAAGAGACAATGAGAGAGGGAACACAAGCAGGGTGAGTGGGAGAGGAAGAGGCAGGCTTCCCTCTGAGCAGGGAGCTTGATCCCAGGACCTTGGGATCATGATCTGAGTTGAAGGCAGACAGTTAATGACTGGCCCACCAAGGTGTCCCAGTAATGGGTGTTTAAATAAGCCCTTTGGATGATTTGATGCACACTAAAGTTTGGAAATCACTGTGTTTTTAAACAAGGACATCCTATTCCTTCCATATACTGTGTGATCCTGGACAAGTAGCAACTTAACTATGTCTCTGAACCTCACTGGTAAAATGAAATAATAATAGTACCTATCTTATGGGGGTAGTTATGATAATTGAATGGGATAAGACACATATTTTGTTGGGCACAATTCCTGGAACATGGTAAACATTCAGAAATCTATTTTCCATGCAAAGGCTAACCACACTATATAGGCTCTTATTAAATCACCAAATATTCAGTGTATGCCTACTATATCCAGCCATTGTCCCAACATTTTGGACACTATAAAGGAAATTCTGTGCACTCCATGATTTTAAACCATGTTTATAATCTTGATAGGATATAAAATGTATGTGACAAATGATAGCCATGAAAACTAATAGTGACAGCAAACCCTGTCATAGTGTTTACCTTGTGCCCAGCACTGTTCTCATTTAATATTTACAATATGCCTGATAAAGTAGCTAGGTAGTATTCCCATTTTACAGGGGAAACAGAGTCATGAAAAGGCTAAATAACATGCTCACAGCTAGCTAATGGAAGAACCAGAATTCAAACCCATGAAATCTGACTTCAGTTTGTGCTCTTTGACTCTTACATTTCAGTACCTAACACCAAAGTCAGATGATTATTGTAGGCAACACATATGCTTTAGAAATCCCACTTTAATTTACTGTGATGAAGAAAAAAATATCTTTGCTGCAGAGTCAGACTTTGGGTTAAACATCAAAAGTTTGATAAGATTTAAAAATCAAATTCAAAAGGAAAAAAAAACTCCACTTCCGATAGAGGAAATATCAATGAAAAGGAGGGAATGCAAAGGGCAAGGTTAGGCTGTGGTCTATTCAGTTGTAAAGGAGACAGACATAGGGGGAAATATCTTTGGAAGGAAATAAGAAATCAAGTGCGTGCATTTACAGTAGGTCAGAGAATGGCCTACTATCTAGACATATTACTCCACAGCAACTCTGAGTTGGATTCTGTAATTATTATTCCGATTTTACAGAGGTATTTACTGAAGCTTGGATTCCTTGTGATTTGCCCAGCTGTGACGTAAGTGTCAGGGAAGGGATCTGAGTTCTAAAGCCTGAAATTTAAATACTTTACTGTGCCACATGATATATTGCCACTAGATTGTGAACAAGTCTCCTTTATCCAGTGGTCATGTAGAGAGCCTGTAGCATACTAGAAATATGTATGGGCCTTGCGAATAAACTGGTCAGGTGCATCTAGTTCCACCACTTCCTAGCTGTTTGCCTTGCACAAATTACTTAATCTAGCTGTGTCTCAGTGTCTTCATAATCATAATAATAGTAGCTACCTCAGGATTTATCCATTAAGGTAATATATGTTGTACCACACAACAACGAACCCAGAGATTTATGTGGTTTCATAAATAGGAGCTTATTTATTGCTTATATTGTATCTGATGTAAGTTTGGCTTCTCTAATCTAAGCAGACTTGGAAATTTAGAATACTTCCATTTTGTGGCTCTGTGTCCTGTAACTTCAATGTAATCTGACTTTTTTAGGTAGTAGATTCTGGTGAGGGAGGGGAAAGAGGCCACAAAGAAAGAATAATGGACATTTAACCAGTCTGCTCTCAAAAGTGGCGTCGATCTCTCCTCTCATATTCTACTAGCTGTAACCAGTCATAAGGTCTAACTAACTGCAGAAGAGGCCAGAAAATGTAGAGAAGAACACAGCCACCAGAGTATGCCAGTAGTCTTTGTGAGGACTAAATATGTTGCTGCATAAAAGCAATTTATAGTAGTGCCTAGCATAAACACAGTTGGCAAATGTTAGCCACTGTTTTTAAGGACCTATAGAGAAATTTTGAATAGTTGTTTGAAAAGGAAAATAGTGCTTGGGGAAGATTTTTTTTTCAGCAACAAAGTGATAAGAGATTAGGGAAAGTAGCCAAATTAAATGTTGTTAGAGAGTCCAGGCATTAAAAGAGGGCTATGGTTTCACTTATTTGTGGAGCTTAACAAATAACATGGAGGACATGGGGAGATGGAGAGAAGGGAGTTGAGGGAAATTGGAGGGGCAGATGAACCATGAGAGACTATAGACTCTGAAAAACAATCTGAGAGTTTTGAAGGGGCAAGAGGTGGGAGGTTGGGGGAGCCAGGTGGTGGGTAATATGGAGGGCACATATGGCATGGAGCACTGGGTGTGGTGCATAAACAATGAATTCTGTTACGCCGAAAAGAAATTAAAAAAATAATAATAATGATCTAGGAAAAATAAATAAATAAAAATAAAATCTTAAAAAAAAAAGGAGGGCTAAAATTAAGTAGTGGAAGTGGTCACAGATTATTGTACAGATTCTTCTAGTTTAGAGCTAGAAGAGTGACCTTAGAGTGAAAATTTCCATGCACAAGGAAGAGTAATTGTGTCTAAATAATTACTAAATAATCTGCTTGGCAGGTGGTTTTATTTATAATGAAAGTATCTGATGGTTTATTTTTACATAGATATTTTTATTTTCCTAGGTAACTATATATGTGTGTGTGTGTGTGTATAGTATATGTATGTATAATATATATGTATATGATATACATATATATGACATATATATGTCATAGATGACCAAAATTATTTATTGAAGGAATACATTACAGAAGTTTACACTATAATGTGTAAAAACTTGAAAAAAAATGCATGTTTAAGACCCTCTCATTTTTCTATTGAATTTTTTAAATTTCACTTTAGTGATTGAAAGTGTTATTACCTATAAATTGACAATTGATTTTATTATTGATTTGTAGTAATTATCAATGTCAGTTCTACAGCTAGGGTTCTTTGACTTTTAGGGATCTATAATGTTTGTCAAGTTTCTCATGTTTCCTGAAAAACTGATCTCAGGACAAATTACTAAGGGCCCCCTAAATATGTTTCTATTGCCAGCTGGGAAAAGGACTCTCTCATTTGGCATAGAAGTAGTAAAGATCTCCATCTAGATATACTAGCTCAAGTTCTGGGGCTGTGTTTTTCTTACATTAGGGTTTAAAACCCTAATCCCCAGGTTTAGACCTCCTCATTTTCATTTATTTTTATTATTTTATTTTATTTTTTAAGATTTTACTTATTTATTTGAGAGGTAGAGTGGTACATAAACAATGAATCTTGGAACACTAAAAAAATAAAATTAAAAAAAAATCTAAAAAAAAAAAAGTGAGAGCAAGAGAGAGAGAAAGAGAGAGAATGCTCGAGGGGAGTGAGCAGAGGGAGAGGATCAGGCAGAGCACCAAACCTAACATGGGACTTGATCCCAGGACACTGAGATCATGCCCGAGTTGAAATCAAGAGTCAGATGCTTAGCCAACTGAACTACCCAGGTGCCCCTTTGGGTCCTCATTTTTAGATAGCAAACCTTAGAGTGAAACTTCCCTTACAAAAAGTGGGTGTAACTATGTTCAAAAGTCTCTGCTTGGCAGGCCATTTTATTTATAATGAAAATACCTGGTGGGTTGTTTTTAGTATATGTCTTAATTTCCCTCAGTAGCTATATAGACCAAATCTACGATGACAAACAGAAATAAGTGGTTGTGCCCATTATTCAGAGCAAGTTGTTTTGCGGGGGAGCATGGTTTTTCTATTAGGCGTTGAGCAAATAGAACATGAATTTTCTTGCTGATTTGATATCAGTTCCATTTAAACAGCTGCCATGTTGTCAGTTGCAGTAACTAGAAACAAACCTATATATCCTGAATAATCTTTGAATTTATTTATTTTTTTGCATCAAGAATAAACAGTTTGTTGAATCAAATAGGCTGATAGAGAAATATATTGATATAAATCTATTTATATTTTAAAGATAAATATGCACATTTTACTACTATACTACTAAATATATATATATATACACACTTAGTACTAAACTAATACATAATATACTAACTAAATATATATACTTTACAGTTTTAAAGAAAATATTTAGTTAGAAATAATATTGAAAGAAAAAATTAGTACTTATAGATGTACAATTATTTAAGTATTAGAATTTTTATGTTTAAATGAACTTTATTAGACTAGACTCATACCAACTTGAAAATTTTGCTTATCAAATTTCACTTTGATCAGTTGGCCTAATACAGCTTTCATAATTTCAAGAAGAGATTTAGTTATCTAAAGGGTATAAAATCCAGTAATCCATAAAATATGGATTTGTTAATGAAAGGATCGAGTCAAACTTTAAGCAGTATGTTCCAATGAACTTTACATAACCCCTTGATACCAACAAAAGGATTAGTTATAGATTTTTCCAATTGGCTTCTTACTTTTATGTCTGGCCAGTGATAACATGGACAAAACTGATGTACTAAAAAATTCTCTTTTTAAAACTTAATCTACAGACTTAGTTTGGAATCTCCTTTGGGAATGTGTTTCGTTCATTAATGATGAATAGAGTCTCTTAAGTGACAGAGTATTCACCAGGAAGTTTTCACTAAATGAAATATTGATTCAGCCCTTTGCTAGGAGGAGCCCAGCTGGAAAAACTAATGTTGAGATCTCACAGTATTCTTATACTTCATTTCCAATATGAGTCAACTTTTTACAGCACTTTCTAATATATTCATCATAGACTCTTATAAGGCTACATTTGAACTTAAGGCCAACCCATGGCACTACTAATTTATACAGATCTGAGAACTAATCTTTAAAAAAAATAAATTATTTAAAAAAATATGTTGAACATGAAACACTAAGTCAAATGTTTATATTTATCATATAAATCACAAATTTCAAGATATTGTCATAGTCTTGAATATCTAAACAAGCTAAATTTTTACATCCAAAGAAATTTCAAATATTCTGACTCAAACTGGGAACATTTTTATATAAAGGTGATGAATTATAACATCAAAATATTTTCGATGTGAAAATTCAAGTCCTGTTGAGCCACTTCTCTATAATTATTTCCTATAGCTATAATATTGTACATAATGATATCTATATCAATAGCCATATCTAAAATATAGTATTTGATGGCAAAATTATCATTTTTTCCCCTTGTTGATCTGGTTAGTTAACATTCAAACAGCTTCCACATAATGCCATTTGTAATATCTAGAAACAAACCTAATGTCCTATATTGCCTTTGGATTTACTTATTTTTCATTATTTTAATTGTCCAGAGCACAAACAGTTGTATTAAATACAATATGCTGGTAGTAAAATATTGATGTTTCCATTAATCTGATAAAGCAAATTATTATATTTTTGCTTCTAAGATTATATTAGATTATTTAGTTAAAATGACTCCTTATTTTGTCAGCAATTATTTCTGAATAGAAAGCTGATTTCTCTGTATATGTGATACATACTCTGTAACTGTAGTGTCACAAGAATACTTTTCCAAGACAGTTTCATATCATTTACACAAAACTAATGGCAATGTTGATCAGTAAGCAAATTATTGGAATATAACTGTCCAGGTCCACAATATCTCTTATTTTAGTAAATTCTCTGACATATAGGACATGCTACAAGTTTTCAAGTAAGCTATATTTTTCTTGAAAATTTAAAACAATTATGAATGATTAGAACTTCAGTTCAACCTGGAGCATCTCTGATTTCATTATTTTTTAAAAGATTTATTTATTTATTTATTTATTTGAGAGAGAACATGCACACATATGCACATGAAAGGGCGGGTTGAGGGAAACAGAGGAAAAGGGAGAGGGGAAGCAGACTTCTGCTGAGTGCAGAGCCTGATGTGGGGCTGAATCTCAAACCATGACCTGATCTGAACCAAACCAAGTCACATGCTTAACTTAATCCCCTCAGCCATCCAGGCGCCCTGAGCATCTCTGATTTTAGCACAACTCCTTGTAGTCTATTTTCCTCCCAATGCAATGGTTCTTAATTCTTTAAGGTACATAAGAAAGGCTATATTTTAAAAATGCAAATTCCCCAGATCCCACCAGCAGAGGTCTTTGAGCATAACTGAATCTAAAAAAGCATCCCAGATACCACTAATACAGTAGTTGAAGGAGAGTCTTTTCAGAGACACTGCCCTGCAGGGTTGAAGATACACAGAGGGATCTAGCCTTGAATTCCCATTCTAGTGGAACTAGAGAGTGACTAAGATAAAAAATAAATGTTTGAGACCCTGTGGCTCTCATGAAAACAGCAGGAATATTTTCTTCCTTTTGTTGACACCTCATTAAATAGGCAAAGTAAGACCTGAAAGATGGCTGTTCAAGAGGGTCTTAGTGTTACTTCATCTGTATAATCACTGTGGGCCCAGGGTCCTGTTGAAAAGTTTTATAGGTCCAACAGCTTACTGCTATTTAACCAGAAATGACTGAACAAAAGAAATAAACAAATCAGGTTTAACTAACTCTTAAAAAATTCAATTTACAGTAAGGAAATCTGCCTTATCTAATTTTCCTTGTAAGATATACCTATTCAAAGACCAAAGCCCGCTATTAGCATACCTCATTCCTTTGCTGGCTGGGTCCATTCTGGAGACCAAGGTATCAGACAGAAATTTGATTGGTACACAAAGAATTAGAACTGTTGGTTATTGTCTAGGGCTAGTTCCATCAAATTATTGAAGGTTTATGTTTGCTTTCTGTATTTGAGGAGATATGATCTAAAGAAATAAGATCATTAATAGGATTGGAGCATCTTTTTAAAACTGTCATGAATACCTATATAGTTTTAATTTTTAATACCCTTTATTACCACATTTCTAAAGCATCTTTACTTAATACCTGGCATTTTATAGCTTTAAATAAGTTTGACATTATAATCATGTTTTGAAGAAAACTTGATTGGGTACTTTGAGGGAGATTTAGAATGCAATGTAGTTTCATTAGTAATGTAATAAATAATTTGGTAGGATAGAATATGGATAGTTAATCTCTCTATATTTTAATTATTATCAGATTGAGGTGTTTTTTTTTAAGGATTTTATTTATTTATTTGACATACATCACAAGTAGGCAGAGAGGCAGGCAGAGAGAGAGGAAGGGAAGCAGGTTTCCTGCTGAGCAGAGAGCCCGACAGACGGACGCGGGGCTTGATCCCAGGACCCTGAGATCATGACCTACGCTGAAGGCAGAGGCTTTAATCCACTGAGCCACCCAGGCGCCCCTATCAGCTTCAGTTTTAGAGATTAACCTTTCTTGCATTAATGATAACTTCAGTCAAAGACTTTGTTATATTTAATGTTATACCTATTTTATTACCTCTGATTACTTCATTACCTCTGCGGTGAATAGCTATTATCTTAATGAGCATTCTTCTTTTGAACAACATCTTAAAATGAATTGAAACAGAAATATAATATATGTTGCTTATTTAACCCTTTGTGGTAAGTGTGGTAGCTTATGATAGGAGAAATATTGATAGCTTCAAGCCTAAAAAAAGCATTAAAAAGTTCAAAATATACAGACCCAAATTTTCACTCGATCTTAGTCAAGAGGCCAGGAAATGATGGACCCAAGTTTTCATAACTAGCTTAACCTCTTTAACATTGTAAAATGTCTAATAATTACCTTGAAGAACAAAATCTATTTGTGTTCCCTCTTTCCTTATTTAAATATCTGTAAGAATAAAAGGTCTTATTTCTCAGAGAGTGAAGGGAGGTGAAGGTGTGAAATTAATCATGCGTCCCCAGTAAATGAAAAACTGTGCTGTTTTTCTTCTCTCTTTTTGCTTTAATTTAAGGAGATATATTTATACCTTTCTTGTGATTATCTTTTATTAAGCACTAGCAAGATTGTAACTATATGTAGCGATGTGTTATGACTTTAGTCAACTTTTCGAATTTGTGCCTTTAGTGGACTACATCCTTCATTTATATATAAATTATACATAAATATATCAAAATGTAAATTATATATGAATTATCTATATAGATATATAAAATTATGTTTTACAACTGTGTTTATATAAATGGATATGTCCATCTTTACTATACCATCTAGGTTGAAGGATTAACTGACTGGAGCTTTCCTTCTCAAACCTTAGCATTTTATTTTTATTTATTTATTTATTTATTTTTTAAAGATTTTATTTTTTATTTGACAGTCAGAGACCACAAGTAGACTGAGAGGCAGGTAGAGAGAGGGAAGCAGGTTCCCCGCTGAGTAGAGAGCCCGATGTGGGGCTCGATCCCAGGACCCTGAGATCATGACCTGAGGCGAAGGCAGAGGCTTTAACCCACTGAACCACCCAGGCGCCCCAAACCTTAGCATTTTAGTAATCTTATCTTGCCATCCTTCATTTAGTTTTTAGAAACTGTAAGCTTATTTTGTTTTGTTTTGTTTTAATTAGAAACCTTTTTTTTTTTTTTAAGATTTCATTTATTTATTTGGCAGAGAAAGAGAGAGAGAATGCACAAGCAGGGGAGAGCAGCAGGCAGTGGAAGAGGGAGAAGCAGGATCCCCTCTGAGTGGGGAGCCCAATGTGGGGCTCCATCTCAGGACCCTGGGATCACGACCCAAGCTGAAGGCAAACACTTAACCGACTGAGCCACTGAGGCACCCCTAAAAATCTTTATTTTTTAGAGAAGGTCAAGTTATCAAAATTAAACAAAAAATATAGAGAATACCCACATACACCCTGTCCCCACAGATGGACAACATCCCCCACTATCAACATCCTGCACCAAATTTGTATACTTATTATAATTGCTGAACCCACACCAACACATCATTATCACCTGAAGTCCATACTTTACATTAGAGTTTATTCTTGGGGCTGTGTATTCTATGGGTTTTGACAAATGTATAATGACATGTATCCACTATGTTGCAGTATTATATAGAATAGTTTTACTCTCCTAAAAATGGTTGGTGCTTTGCTTATTCATCCCACCCTCCACCTTAATCCCTGGCAACTACTAGGGATGTCTCTATAGTTTTGCTTCTTTTAAGAATTTCACATAGTTGGAATTGTACAGCATGTGAACTATCAGATTGTCTCCTTTCATTTAGTAATATGCATTTAAGATTCCTCCATGTGTATTCATGGCTTGATAGCTCATTTCTTTTTAGCGCTAAGTAATATTCCTTCATAGGGATGTAAAAGTTTATTTATTCTTTCACCTACTGAAGGACATCTTGGGTATTTCCAGGTTTGGGCAATTTCAGGTAAAGCTGCTATAAATGTCTGTGCAGAGATTTTGGAGCAGACATAATTTTTAATTAATTTGGGTATATCCAAGGAGCACATTGCTGGATTAAAGTAAAAGTAAGAAACCACCAAACTGTCTTTCAATGTAGCTACACTGGTTCTGCATTTCCACTAGTAGTGAATGAGTTTCTGTTTCTTCACATCCTCACCAGCATTTGGTGGTATGAGCATTTTGGATTGGACATTCTAATATGTAGATAATAGTATCTTATTATTTTATTTTATTTTTTATTAATATCTTATTTTAATTCATAGTTGTCTAATGACAAATGATGTTGAACATCTTTTATATGCTTATTTGCCATCTGTATATCTTCCTTGGTGAGGTGTTAAGGTTTTGGGCCCATTTTTTAATTGGTATATTTATTTTATTATTGTTGAGGTTTTTTTTTACAATTTTATTTATTTATTTGAGGGAGAGAGAGAGAGAGCATGAACAGACGGAGAGGGAGAAGCAGATTCCTAGTGAGCAGAGAGCCCCATGTGGGGCTTAAGACAGATGCTTAACCAACTGAGCCACCTAGGCACCTTTCTTATTGTTGAGTTTTAAAAAATCTTTTTATATTTTTGGATAACAACCCCTTTATCACATATTTTTTCCTAATATTTGGCTTGTCTTCACATTCTCTTGACACTGTCTTTCACAAGTTTAAGTTTAAAGAAATCCAGCTTATCAATTATTTCTTTCTTGAATTGTGTCTTAGGTGTTATATCTAAAATTTCATCATTATACCAGTGTCATCTAGATTTTCTCCTGTGTTATCCTCTAGAAGTTTTATAGTTTTGCATTTTATGTTTAAGACTGTCACCCATTTTGAGTAAAATTTTCTGAAGAGTACAGAGTCTGTGTCTGTCTGTCTATATATGTATGTATTTATTGGCATATAGATGTCTAATTGTCCCAGAATCATTTATCTTGTATTGTATTGCCTTTGCATCTTTGTCAAAGATTAGTTGCAACTAGTCTGTTCATGGGGATCTGCTTCTGGGCTCTCTCTTCTGTTCCACTCATCTGTTTGTCTATTCTTTTGTCAATACCATACTGTCTTGAGTACTGTGGCTTCACAAGAAGTCTGAAGTCAAAAGTGTTAGTCTTCCAGTCCCATCCATGTTGCTACAAAAGTTGGGTATTCATCCTTTCTGATGGAGGCATAATACTCCATAGTGTATATGGACCACATCTTCCTTATTCATTCGTCCGTTGAAGGGCATCTTGGTTCTTTCCATAGTTTGGTGACCGTGGCCATTGCTGCTATAAACATTGGGGTACAGATGGCCCTTCTTTTCACGACATCTGTATCCTTGGGGTAAATACCCAGGAGTGCAATTGCAGGGTCATAGGGAAGTTCTATTTTTAATTTCTTGAGGAATCTCCACACTGTTCTCCAAAGAGAACAATGTGCACCAACTTGCTTTCCCACCAACAGTGTAAGAGGGTTCCCCTTTCTCCACATCCTCTCC
Organism: Neogale vison; assembly: GCF_020171115.1. Taxonomy (NCBI): domain Eukaryota; kingdom Metazoa; phylum Chordata; class Mammalia; order Carnivora; family Mustelidae; genus Neogale; species Neogale vison. The sequence goes on along the minus strand of NC_058102.1, from coordinate 34,136,896 downwards.
AACACATGTTGTTTTCTGTTTTGTTAATTTTGGCCATTCTAACGGGTGTAAGGTGATATCTCAATGTGGTTTTAATTTGAATCTCCCTGAGGGCTAGTGATGATGAGCATTTTTTCATGTGTCTGATAGCCATTTGTATGTCTTGATTGGAGAAGTGTCTGTTCATATCTTCTGCCCATTTTTTGATATGTTTGCCTGTTTCGTGTGTGTTGAGTTTGAGGAGTTCATTATAGATCCTGGATATCAACCTTTAGTCTGTACTGTCATTTGCAAATATCTTCTCCCATTCCGTGGGTTGCCTCTTGGTTTTCTTGACTGTTTCCTTTGCTGTGCAGAAGCTTTTGATTTTAATGAAGTCCCAAAAGTTTACTTTCACTTTTGTTTCCTTTGCCTTTGGAGACATATCTTGAAAGAAGTTGCTGTGGCTGATATCGAAGAGATTACTGCCTATGTTCTCCTCTAGGATTCTGATGGATTCCTGTCTCACATTTAGGTCTTTTAACCATTTTGAGTTTATCTTTGTGTATGGTGTAAGAGAATGGTCGAGTTTCATTCTTCTACATATAGCTGCCCAGTTTTCCCAGCACCATTTATTGAAGAGACTGTCTTTTTTCCACTGTATATTTTTTCCTGCTTTGTCGAAGATTAATTGACCATAGAGTTGAGGGTCCATATCTAGGCTCTCTACTCTGTTCCACTGGTATATGTGTCTGTTTTTATGCCAGTACCATGCTGTCTTGGTGATCACAGCTTTGTAATAAAGCTTGAAATCAGGTAACGTGATGCCCCCAGCTTTATTTTTGCTGAGTGAAATAAGTCAAGCAGAGGGAGTCAACTATCATATGGTTTCACTTATTTGTGGAGCATAACAAATATCATGGAGGACAAGGGGTGTTAGAGAGGAGAAGGGAGTTGGGGTAAATTGGAAGGGGAGGTGAATCATGAGAGACTATGGACTCTGAAAAACAATCTGAGGGGTTTGAAGTGGCAGGGGGGTGGGAGGTTGGGGTACCAGGTGGTGGGTATTATAGAGGGCACAGCTTGCATGGAGCACTGGGTGTGGTGAAAAAATAATGAATACTGTTTTTCTGAAAATAAATAAATTAATTAAAAAAAAAGTGTTAGTCTTCCAGCTTTGTTCTTTTTTCTTAAATATAGAATTGGCTATTCTGGTTTTTTTTTTTTTTTTTGCCTCTTTTTATAAACTTTAGGATCAGTCTGTTGATATGCAAAATATTACCTTACTAGTTTTTTAGTGGAATTACATTGAGTCTATAGATCAAGTTGAGAAGAATTGATTTCTTGACAATATTGAACTTCTTATCTCTGAAAATATCGTCACTGGATATTTTCCATTTATTTACTTCTTTTATATCTTTCATCGGTTTTTACTTTTCCTTTTAGAAAATGAAAGTTTTTAACTGAGGGGTTTTATTCATTTAAGAATTCCATTTTACCCCTGTGATCATTAGTGGCCTTGTAAAAGAGGCCCGCAGTACCCTTGTGAAAGGTTTGGCAAGTACTTATAAATGGCTAGGTTTGGTGGACAGCTTTTGCTATCTGACTTGTTTTTTCACAGAATTAGGCTTTTAAGTTGAACAGACTTTTGCTGATACCGCAAAGATTTGTATTATTATAATCCTTAGCAAGACTCAGGAAGGAATATAAGTTTATATTTTTCAGTCATGATAAACAGGGTGATCTCTTACTGATCTCGTTTTAGCCCTATTCTTAAGTATATTTTACCAAGAGAAACAATCAGAATTTTCTTCTACTTCTAAAATAAACATCAAATTTCAGTTAGATTATTATATTACCATTTTTTTTAAAAGAGTGTATCTGATATTATTCTTTATATAGTGTAAACCTTTATTTACTCCCAGCCCCAGTTTCCAGCTGCTTAAATTTTTCATTTGTGTTAAGAAGAAAATTGTTAAATGTTTGTTAAATCTCTAAACCCTAACTTTATACATGATATGATACTATAAAATTTTTTAAACAAGTTTAAGAGTATAATTTTCTCTACAAAGTTAACAGCATTTTCTGAGATATACCCGGTTCTTATATTGTTTAAGTAATAGGTACATGGTTATTTTAGGTATAAACTCTCCTTTCCAAGATGATTAATTTTTTTCCTGCTTTCAATAGAGATTTTCTACTTAAAGTGTTACCAGCTCTAAGAATCCTCAATGGCGAAATGCTAAACTCTTATTCAGAAAGGCACACTGAAGAACACTATGAGCCAGAATTAGGACGTTTTGTGATACTTTGTCATTCTCAGATTCAAGAATTCAACTCACTGGTTGAAAGCTATATTAATGGAAAAGGGTAAGACTGTTAACTTCTCCAAGTCATAATTTAAAGAAATAATTCAATATATGTATATAATTTAAAAATACTCTGATTAACACAATGACACATTTTTTTGGATTAAGGCTGTGTGTTTTAGGGATATTCTCCCTTAAAATCATAATTTAAATTATAGTTTAAATGCCAAAGTATTAGTTAGAATAAGTGAAGTCATAAGGATAATTTCAAGACAAGAATCAAACATCCATTCAGTCATTCATTCAATTAATCAGTCATAAATTTGACAATTACTGTAGGCAAGACACAAAAATAAGCTAAGTATTGCACATTATCTTTAATTCACAGATTAACATAAGAGAAAATTAGACAAACAGTTACAATGGAGCAAGGCAAATTTTATAAGTATAACATTTATTACATATTAAGATATATTGTAAATATTATATTTATATATTAAAATATTAGGTGAGCACAGTAGAGAAAAGCAGTCAACAGATGCACATACTCAGAGGAGCAGAAGCTAAGAGTAGAGACCTAATCAGATATAAAAGAAAGAGAACTTCCCACTCCCCATCCCAAATTAGGAATGTGTTAGTGTGAAAGAATTACAGGTGATCTTTCTCTAACTGTATTTTCTAATTTGCATTACTCCAGAAAACACAAATAAAAAAAGAAATTAATTTCATATTTCACTTATGGTGACCCTTCATTATAACTGAATTGTAACTGTAATATGTCCTTCCAAATACCTAAACTTAATCTTAAATTGCAGTCTTTAATATTGCTCTTCACATATTTATATTTGTTCATCTATATAAGATTTGTTTTCCATTTAAATGTTTTTAATATAATCTATTCAGATTAAAAACAAATCTCACAGCTTTAAAAATAATGCCAATTGTTATATATAATTAATGTTTGCTTTTAACAAATACTAAGATTATTTACATTTATCTTTGTGGAAAAACTAAACTTACATTTCTTTGTATATGTGTGGTAATGTAGAATTTTTTTGTGTAAAGATGACCCTAATATCCCTCATGTTGAAACATAGATTCCTCAATTCCTTTGTATAATCTCTTGTCATTGCAACATGTTTCATTTTGGCATTGATCATGGAAAATAGACTATATTTTACATTAATAATAAATGGTGGTGAATTCAACACCAATCCTACACATTAAATATTCTAATATCAAGTTGAACCTTTTCTGCATTATTAGCCACCAAAATGAATAAAATACAAAATATTGAAAGTACATTGGAGGAGCCTATGCTAATGTCTAATATTACTTCTCTGAACACAGGACTGTTTATCTCCATAGTTTACTTTCATTTTGTATGGTTAAAAGTTTTATATTTATATATATGCTTATATATATATGGTCAAAAATTTTATGTTTATTTATATGCTGCATGTTTCAGAAAAAAAAATAAGGCAGCTTGTAGCTGTATATTAAATACTGTCAGAAAATATAGATTTGAAGTAAGTAAATTCTTAAAAATAAAACAAGGGAAGATAAGTAAAATGTACCAAGAAAAAGGCTCATATAGGTGCAGAGTCTTTTACATTTGCTATTAAGATCCCCAAATCTGGCAAACAGAAAGTTTGATTAATTATGAAAACTATAACCTCAATAAGATAGAAATTCAACAGTTGTTTAAGAGGATCACAACCATTTATACCTTCAACTATTTGAATTCTCTTCGCAATGGATAATTTTTCCAGCGAAAAATGGGAATAAAAACTTTCCCATAATATAAGTTCTTTGTTCAAAAGTCCAATACAAATATTTTGCATGGCAAGAGTCAATGTAGAAAGCACTTTTAACTGTGTTTCATAAATAACTTCTCCAAATTTAGGCAGCCATGATTTCTCATGTTTATGGTAGTAAAAGCATGGATTTTTTCTCATTCAATTGTACCAAAAATACCTAGAATAAAAATGGTTCTAAAACATCCAGACATTTTGTCTGGATTAACAAATCTAAATTAGCTAAACAAATATTTTCAGATTTGTTAGAAATGAGATACATTTTTACATAAACAACCAGAAATAAGGTTTTAATGAATATTGTAATAAAGCTTAATTTTCATGTTTACTGTAAACACAAGGGAAATTTCCAGAACCTACACAAATTTTAATATTTGCTGATATAATTCTTATTAAATGTTTTGGTTGTTTAGAAATTTTGTCACCTTGGATGCTGCAGAAAATCTCTGCCATTATTTTAATAAATTAATGACACTTAGTAATGAATGCCGATATTCACATGAACATGGGAACGTAAGTGTCACCCAGAGAGAAGACTCTAACACCCAGCAAAATCATTTGACCCCTACAAATAGTGATAGCATACTGCAAAATAGAGTTCTCCACTCCTGTGCAGACAAATACAAACTGGACTCACTAGACACCTCTGAGAAATGGATGAACTCTGGCTCTAGTCATTCCACATTTACCAACTCCTTATGTGAAGATATAGAAGGAAGAAATCAGGAAGAAATAGTAGACCTGAAAAGAGAAGACAGCAAATCAAACAGTATCTCCATGGAAAGAATCCCATTCATGGAAACAGTAATGACAAGTTCTCTGCTGTGGAATTGCCAAAATACTGAACATCATAAAAAAATGTAAGATTTATAGAACATTTTTCTTTTACACTTGTATATCTTTTATTTTTAATGGATAGTCTTAGGTAATTTTCTAAATGCTTATTTGGTGAAGGATTTAAATAACGATTGTACGTTATGCTAATTCTCTTAATAATATGACGTGTACAAATCATTAATTATAGTACAGATTAACTTTACTGAACTTTGGCAGACTCTGATTTAATTGACTAGTATTTTATTAAAAAATGAGAACATGTAAAATTATTTTTTTCTTTTTTAAAAAAGATTCTATTTTTTTATTTGAGAGAAGTAGCAAGAAAGAGCGCAAGTGGGAGTGGGGAGAAGGGAGAGAGAGAAGCAGAGTTCCCGCTGAGCAGGGATCTTAATGTGGGGCTCAATCCCAGGACCCCGGGATCATGACCTGAACTGAAAACAGACACTTAATTGACTGAGCCACCTAGGCACCCCATTGCCTTAATCCCCATCACTGATTTAACCCATCCCCCTGCCCACCTCCCCTCTAGCAACCCTCAGTTTGTTCTTTATAGTTGTCTGTTTCACAGTTTGCTACGAACATCTGACTCTTGACTTTGGCTCAGGTCATGATCTTGATCTCAATCTCAGGGTCCTGGGATCTAACCCTGCACAGGGCTGGCTCCCTGCTCAATGGGAGTCTATTAGAAGATTCTCCCTTTATCACTCTTCCTCTGCCCTCTACCTGCTCACATGCCATCCTTCTCTCTCTCTAAAATTAGATAAATCTTCTAAAAAACTATAAAGCTAATGGCTTTAATTTTTTATTGAGCCAGCAAAGATTACTTTTTACTTTGGCTTGTCAAAATCTTTTTCTTTTTTTACTTTTGGCCTCAATGTCAAGCCAACAAAATTAAAATTGGTTAAACTCAGCTTCTCGTACAGTAACAGGTGCTGAATAGGGCAGAATGCAGAGTATCACGGTAGCTAATCTTATTTTTCCTAGTCTTTATTCTTTTAGAAGTTGTCTGTATGAATGGTGATTTCTTTTCTGAAAGTCATGTTAAAAAGTTTGATATGCTGAAACTTGTATGTATTCCCTAAGGCAAAAACATTTTAAAAAGTTTTGCTGAAAGTAGTTCTAACACTTCCTAATTTATATTTCATTAATTTATTTAATTGATTACTTTTGCTCTGTAGGGGAGGAAAAATAGGTTTTACTTCACCCTTCTAAGTTCTCAGCTGGAATCCCTGTAACAAAAGGTAGATTAATATGAGAAAAATATAGAAATGTACTATATGCTGGCTACTTGAACACAATAATAAAAAATAAAACAGAAAAAAAGAAATGTATTTAATATAAGTTTTACATGACATGGGAATCTTCATAAAGAAATAAAGACCTGAAGAAATAGTTAAACCTGAGCACTTTTATATTAAGTTTGTTGAAAAGTAGAAGGTCGTGGAAAATATGATTAGGGCAAAGAGTATGAGCTAAGCATAGTAAACTGGGGTAAATTTAGCAAGGCCTGTTTATTCAGATTCTTCTTGTCATCCTTTCATCTTCAGATAAGAATGCTTCTTTTCGCTAAGTTATTGGCGCATTTCTCTCCTTCAGATTTGAAGGTTTTCCTTTTTTACATATATGCCTATAGTTAAGCCAAAAGTTTTTTTTTTTAACCAATACCTTACATATTTCCTGTTTACAAAAATAGTTTATGAGGACCTCTCACCTACAGCTGTGTTTTCATGGATTACTAAACGTGTATTTTCTCTTCTTAACAGTATGGCAGCTATGGTAATCCAGGCATACTGGCGTGGTTACATCGTGCGCAGACATATTCTTTTCTCTACAAAGCTACAACCCGCTGCAATAGGACCCCTGATATCCAAGCCAAATTACTGCATCAAGAATAAAACTATTTTAAAGAAAGAAAAAAGAGAAAACACTGTGAATATCCAAGAACAGAGGGAGAAGGCTGCTATTCTTATTCAGGTTAGTTTTAATCTTTTGGTGAAATAGTTCTGAGAGATGTATTTCTCATCTTTCACCGGGTTATTCTGTATAACAGACAACCGCCAAATCTTAGTGATTTACAACTACTGGATGTATTTCTTACTCAGGTGATATGTAAGGCTGCAGGTTGGCTGCCTCTGCTTAGTATCTAGGCTGAAGGAGTAGTCGTAGTTTAGAAATACTATTCTCGTGATCAAGGGCCAAACTGAACCACACAATCATATTTAAAGCTTCTGCTCAGATATGTCGTTTGCCACATCTGCTAACATTTTTATTAGCCATAGCAACTCTCATTTGGCCTAATCTACAGCTCTTTTTAGAAGAATGTTTAAAAATCTACTAAAGTAATTGTTAAAGGCCTTCAAATAAACATTCAAATTAAAAATTTAGAAATCAAGAAGTGAATAGACTTGATTCAACCAAAGAGTCACCAAGATCAGCTTTTGAAATGAAGTTCCAACATCACATTCATCCTTTTATTTATTTATTTGTAAGATATTTTTTAGAACCTAGTATTTGTCAAGGACTGTTCTGGGCTCAGGAACCCTAACTCTAAACAAACCATTCAAGTTCTCTGCCATCATGGAGTTTTCATACTGATGGGAGATGCAGAATCAAATAAATACATAAATATAATATAAACTAAATAAATACATAAAATAAGGTCTGTGGAAATTCATGGTACTGTGCTTGAATTGAAAGATAGTAACCAACAATTTAGCATTTCCCTTTATTCATTCATTGAATAAATATTTCTTTTTTTGAATAAATATTTCTTAATACAAAAATCTTACTAGCTTGTATTCTGTTGGAATGAGCAGTTAAGTAAATAAGTATGTTAGATAGTGATAAGTCTTAAAAGGAAAAATCAAGTAGGAAAAGCAGGATAGTAGTGTCAAGGGAAAGTTTTTCATTTCAGATATGATGGAGAGGGAAGACCGGAAAAGGTGACATTGCAATGAGAGATTAAGTCATTGGATGCCTGGGAGAAAAACATTCCAGACCATGGAATATCTGATTTAGGAGCAAACTACAGTGTTTAAAGAGCAGCGAGAAGCCAGTATGACTGGACAGTGATGGAAGGGAGAAGGGTGACACTTACAAATCATAAGTCATGGTAGAGATTTTGGTTTTTACTCTGAATGACATGGGAAGATATGACAGGAATCTGAGCAATGGACTCACATGATCAAGTTTACTTTATGTTGTGATTATACTGTAGGAAGGCAGGAGTAGAAGCAGAAAAATCAGTTAGGAGCTATTACAGTAATTCAGACAAGGGATAATGGTAGCTAGGATCAGAGTGTTGAAGTAGAAGTGGTAAGAAAATCACATTCCAAAGTATATTTTGGTTTATTTTCAGGCATACTTCCTTTGAAAATAGAAGTGATGATATCAGTTCATGGGGATGTGCTATATGAGAGCTAGAAGTCATGGGTGCTTCCAAGGCATTGGCATATGCAAGTAGAAGAGCCCTCAAATTAAGTTGCTGGCTTTCACTATTAAAAGCATAGTTTTCAAAATTATCTTTGCTGTGGTTCTAATGAATATTAGAATCAGACTGAGTATTTCAGTTGACTTAATTTGTCTGAACAGTACTCCTAAAGGCAAAGCATAGGCAAAGGTTTTACTGGCGCCTGAATGGTAGTGGGAGTCAGGGTAGGGCAATGGATTCAAGGAAACTCTGAAGAAAAGAAAGAACCCCAGTTACCATTTCAAGATATTATTCTGCTACACGAGGAATGAATATATCATGCAGACCAAACTCCCTACTGTTATCAGGTGTTACACTTTTTTCAGCCTTGATGGTACCTGGATGTTCAACTTTTGCTTCATTCTGTTCAGTAAAGAAAAGTTCACTACTTTGTGAAACAGTCTAGTTCTGTGACTAATATCTCTGCAAAATGTTCTTTTGTTGATCTTCTGTGTATCTGTAACAAAAGTAAGCATAATCCAGCCCTTGTCTGAGACTTAGAATGAGTCTTTATGTTGTACAATGTGGTACTTAAAATTATTGAAGTCATCTCAATTTTATTTTCTTGTTTCCTGAGTATAATCATCTAGTTTCTTAAACCATTCATATTAAAATATGAATTCTAGACTGCTCGATTATCCTGGAGAGCAGAGCATGATACGATAGAAAGAACCTGGACTTTAGAAGGAGCAAAATAGAAATTTTATGGTGGATGTCACAGAAAATGCTCTCTGCTCACCAAACCTCATATTCTTCTCTTCTTTCAAGTATACAGCCAGATTAGATATCCGACCTTCCCTTGCACTTTAACATGGCCCTTTTTCTGAGTTCCAGTCAATACAAGATGAATGAAAGATACATGCACCACTTCCATAGCTGGCTCATTAAATGTACCACAGACATTCCTTAATATTCTTTATTCTTTCTGGCTAGTTGAAATGAAGACAGCTTCTGAGGCATCATTGGAAGCTGTCTGTTGGGAAAGTCTAGATACCAGAATCACTTTATCTTAAAATGCTGCCCCATTGCCTTTACAGACTCTCCATATTTATTAGGTAATTAAGAAATAAGCTATTATTTTTTGAGTTGTTATACATTTTTGGATATTTTTGTTATCATACTTAGCTTGCCCCAACTAATATAAAGGATATAGGATACACCTTGAAACATAGATAGGGTTCATTATAAATATGTAAGAATGGAATTCTAGGTATAAAGGATAGTGGAAATAAAAGAACCTAGAATTTTATATTATTGGAATAATAAGAAGTTACAGTGAAACTGGACTACCATAACAGCTGGAAAATATAGAATGAACATGGCTGGAGATATGTGAAGGATTTTAACAGGGAACAGATATATGGTATGTTCTGGATGTGGGGGTTGATAGTTGGAGAAAAAAAAAAGATGTCAGATATGTCTAATATAGGTAGAATTGCCTGGCCAGGGAATTAATTTGAATGCAGGAGAAGGATGAATTAATTGTAGATGGATTACTGGTGAAAAGTTGAAACCTCGACAGAAACAAATAAACTAGAAGAAGAATTTGAACATATTATATATTACCATTATTTCTCATAAACTGAATAGAGATGACTAGAACTTGAATTCTTGACCCTATTGCAGATTTAGGAGGGAAGTATCTATATGGATCACACTAGAATGACATACACTGTGTATTGCATTCTAGAGCTTTGTAGAAGTCCTATGCCTGAGGAGTCATGCTGGATCCATTGTGAACCTTAGGGAGCCAATCTTTGTTGAAGGCCTGATTAAAGAGTTCCCTTTAGACCCTCTTTTTCTGAGGTCTGCACATCACCTTGTTATCTTCTATAACCAACTCTTCATAACCAACCCACTTCTCCCCACTCATCACCAGATTATTTGAAATAAATTCCAGATATCACTTCCTTTATAAATATTTAAGTATGAATTTCTGTAAGGCCTATTGTTTTAAGTATAACTATAGTATCAACCTAGAGATTAAAAATTATTTTTCATTATCACCAAATATCAATATTCAAATTTCTCTCTTTTATAAATATTTGTTCATAGATCTTTCTTTCTTTTTTTTTTTTGTTCATAGATCTTTCTTGATCAAAATATAAATAAGGTCATTACCTTGCCTTCAGTTTAAATGTTAAGTCTTTTAAATATATAGTAACGTCTTTTTTTCCTTGCAATTTATTTATTAAGGAAACCAGATCTCTGTTCTATAGTTTTCTACTTTCTGAATTTTGCCAGATGCTTTCCCATGGTGTCACTTACATATTTCTTGTTCCCTTGTTTTTTGTAAGCTGACATTAGATTCTAAAATTTCATATGATTTGGTTTTGGCTTTTTGTCAAGAATATCTCGTTAAGTGGTGGTATGTATTACAGTGAGGAGGTAACATAATGTCTAGTCGCCTCTCTTTTCGGAATACTAATGACCATTGATAATCATTGCCTAGATCGATTCTTGTATTAACAGTTTGTAAAATATTGATACTCTACATATAATTTCTTCTTTTATTAACTAAAATACGTCAGTAAAGAGCAACTTAGTTTAACGGACTATTTAGTTACCTTGAGGTACAGCTCATACTGGAAAGGTAGGTTAAATGCTTAATGCCATTTTACCAATTTTTAGATTAATGAGGTTTCCTAGCATCCTCCAGAGGTCACCATAATATGGTCTATCATAATGTACACATAAATTTTTAAAATATATGATGTATTAAATTCCATTGTAGTTTCATTCTTACTGATGTTCAAATTGTCCCGTTTGGCCAAGTTAGCTTCAAGTTAAGCTTTTGTGACACAATTCATTCATTTTTAAAATTTCTCTTGCTTTTTAATGTGCCATGATGTTTCAGGTTCATTTTGTATATATTTTTGACTCAAGCCTGAGCCCAGTCATTGCTCTGAAGATCTTTGATTCCTTTAGTGGGAATATTTAGAGACCAGTCTGGGTTTTAGGAATGCATTAGGATTTTAGGAATGTTGTTGGTATGGTAAATGACTGGTAAAGTCATTGTTTTTAAAATTTTTTCATTGTAGTGATGAGCTTACAAATACATATTTTTTAAAGATTTTATTCATTTATTTGACAGACAGAGATCACAAGTAGGCAGAGAGGCAGGCAGAGAGAGAGGAGGAAGCAGGCTCACCCATGAGCAGAGAGCCGGATGCGGGGCTGGATCCCAGGACCCTGGGATCATGACCTGAGCTGAAGGCAGAGGCTTTAACCCACGGAGCCACCCAGGCGCCCCACAAATACATATTTTTAAGAAAAAAATGTGCCATGAGTTCATGATGATATTTTAAAGTTAAATTTAGGACGATAAGACTTTTATTTATTTGATTTATATTTACATTTCTTTTCTTCTATGGAAAGTTCTGATTCCAATGAACGACATTAACATAATTGTTCTTTTTTTTGCCCCTCCTTTTCACTTCACCTTCTGTGTGTATGTGTGTGTCTCTGTGTGTCCGTGCCTGTGTTTACATGTGCATACATAGTGGAAGTAAACAAGGACCGTACAGATGAGGAGATAAAACAAACTAGGTTATTTATTCAGAGAGTGCTGTGGCAACGGAGTCAGCCACCATCAACTTGCCTTTGGCATAAAGCTCAAAGGCAGGGAGGGGAGCAGGAGATCTTTAGAGTGGAAAGAGAGGTCTCCAGATATGGTCTATTTAGAGGTTTTTGTATGGGGAAGGTAGAAAGCGGGCAGCCAGAAGTGGGGTTTTCTGTGATTGGTTGGGAAGTATATCTGTAACTCTGATTGGTCCTGAATTAGAAGTAAGGACAAAAATAGGGAGGCTGACAGTCATTGATTAACCAAGGCTTGACCATTCTTAGCTCATTGTTGCCAAGGTTGTGGTTTAGCTTTCTAGGTTGATTGCTATAGGGATTGTGAGTGACTTCTATTGTTATATATGATCTGGCTATTGTCTTACATATTCTACTTCTTAATATATATATTTTCTGTAATAACAATACCTATATTATTACTAACAATATGAATATGAAAACATTTTGAAGGTATCTTTTGTAATGAAATTTTTCTTTTGAGTATATTTCACTAGGAAGATAGTCAAATAAATCTATTTTAAAGTCACTTTAGAAAAATTCTGTGTGCATAGCATGAAACATAGTTTTTCTATTTCTTCAGGAATTTCTTTTTATTTCATGTTTATTTTATGATTATCTTAAGCATGTGCACATTTCCCAAGTCAAATCTAAGAAAGGTATATCCAGAGAAGTCTGGCTTCTGTAGCTGAGTCTTCTATTTTCTACCTCTATACTTAATTTTTAAAATTAATTTTACAAGTTACACTTTTACTTTTTAAATATTAGCAAACACATATATATTTAAATATATGTTCATATAATGTATTTGTTTATTATGTATTTATATACAGTCATTTATAGATAAATGGTAGCATGCAAAACACACTTAATTCTATCTTGTTTTTTTTACAGTTAATGTATCCTGGAACTCACTCCCTCATACAATTATTCTTTAAAAGTTCCTTTGTTCTTGGAGATATAGTTAGAAAAGCTTCTCTACTCCAATATTATTGAGAAACCTAAATGGATTTAATTCTATTATACGTGCTTAGTTTATTTTAAAATGAAATTAGTTAATAGTTATGGGCCAGGATAGTACCTTTCTAATATGGCCATTTGTATATGTTGAAATTTTCCTAAATGTGTGTTCATTTATTTTATAACTAATTATTTGAAAATTAGAAAAATTGTTTTTTCATTTGTATCTCTTTCTTCTTAGTTTAGAATGGGTCCGGGTGGAATTGTCAGATAATTGATTGGTTGACCTACATGTGCATTTGAGGGAGTTTTAGAGATTCTTTTCTGCTTACCACAAGGAAAGTCTCCTGAGATTCAGAACTTTAGACACATGCAGTTGTTTAATTTATCTTACAGTTTTAAGTGTCACATAAAGTTCAAAAAACAGATTATTGAGCCATTAAACTAAGGTCTTAGATGTTTTATCTTCCTAATGGGATAACACAGAGAATCTGGTTTGTAGTTTGATCTATAACCTTGTATAACATGCTTTAAATTTTTGTTTAGGCAGTTTGGAAGGGCTTTCTTTTGAGAAAGAAACTGACAACAGCTTTAGAGGCTATTAAGAATGAAGAATCTGAAGAAGAATATGAAGAAATAAACTTAGAGGATTTTACATTTGATGAAGTAAGTACCAACTACAAAATATAAATATTGGTTTTAATTTTTTTTAGCATACTACTTTGGAGCTAACTCAGCTTCTAAGATTCACACTATGTTACGGATTTTTAAAAAATAACCTTTGAAAAAGTATGCTTCTAATTTCTTAGTATCTTCTTTTTGTACTCTACAGATGTGTGCAGAACGTAGTCATAGATTATTTACAAGAGTTTCTGTATGTTCTTTGACCAAATTTATGCCATGTTTTGTTTATCAGTTACCCTTCACTAAATATAACTCTGAGCTTAATTCATGCCCTGCTTAACAGCATTTTGTAGTTCTTTGTTGCCTAGGAAATGAGAGCATCTTCTCTAAATTGCTATTTAAGTATTCCATAGTAAGGTAGCACACTCTCCAGACATCTATGCCACTTCTTTCCTATGGCTTCTATATGCTCCAACCAAATTGAGCTCGATTTTATTGTATAAAGCACTTACCTTTCACATTCTGGTTTTACTCCCCATACTTCCTCTTCTCTAGGCAGTTACACCCACATAAACACCACTCAGATGAAGATATAGAACATATGAACACCTCCAGACTTCCTCATGCCTCTCTAGTATTCATACCTCCATCATCATAGAGTAGTTTTCCCTAATTTTGAACTTGCTGTAAGTGGAATCCTATAGCATGTACTCTTCTTTCATGTAATAATATTCTGTGAGATTTATCTGTGTTATTGAGTGTAAATATATCGCTCTTTTGTCAGTACCACTTTTTATCTATTATTTGAATATACCACTTTTTTTTCCCAATTTATTTATTTTCAGAAAAACAGTATTCATTATTTTTTCACCACACCCAGTGCTCCATGCAAGCTGTGCCCTCTATAATACCCACAACCTGGTACCAGGTTGAATATACCACTTTTTAAAAAGATTTTATTTATTTGACAGACAGAGATCACAAGTAGGCAGAGAGGGAGGTGGGGGGGGAGGAAGCAGGCTCGCTACTGAGCAGAGAACCTGATGTGGGACTTGATCCCAGGACTCTAGAGTCATGGCCTGAGCCGAAGGCAGAGGATTTAACCCACTGAGTTACCCAGGTGCCCCTTAAATATACCACTTTTTAAAAGTATATACTACTTGGAAGATATTTTTTTGTTGAATTATTCTAGTATTGCCTTTTATGACCAAATGTTATGAACATTTTTATGCATATCTTTTGGTGTGGATATTCATACTTCTTTTAGGAAGAGAATTTCTGAGCCTTAACATTTACCTATGTTTAGTTGATAATGCCTAATCTTATTTCAAAGTGAATGTATCAGGATATAGTCCTATCAGCAGAATATGAGGGTTTCAGAGGAAGCTCTATGTACACCAATGTACTTTCATGTCTTTTTCTTACATTTCAGTAAGTTTGTGGTGTTATCTTATTATTTTAATTTACATTTCTGTCATAATTAATAGTTGAATACCTTTTAGCATGCTTATTGACCATTTAGCCACTTTTGTGATATAATCAAGGGTTGGCATATTTTTCCATTGGGTTGTACATCTTTTTTTCTTGTTGATTTGTAGAACTTCTTTATATATTATGAATACTACCCTGTTTTTCCTTGCAAATATCTTCTGGAGCTTACCTTTTCAGTGTCTTTATGGATAATTTTAATGAACAGAATGTTTCTAATTTCAAATTACAAATAATTTTAATTGTGACATATGAAAAATCTTTTCTTACTCTTAGATCATTAAGATATTTTAGAAACCTTATTAACTTTCAGCATTTAAGTCTGGGTGCATCTAGAATTGATTTTTATGTGTATAGTGTGAAGAAGGGGTCATGTTCCCTTGGGTCAAGTGAATCTATAAATCAATTTGGAAGAACTGATGTTTTTAGACTATTACTTTTTTAAATCCATGAACACAGACTGTCCTATCACTTATGTAAGCCATTTAAAATTTCTGTCCACAATGCTCTGTAGTTTTCTTCACAGTGGTCTTGTACATTTTTGGTTAGATTTATTTCTAGATATTTTATGTTTTCTAATATTGTATTTATTTTTGTATGTTGACCTTATATTCAGCCACTTTGCTGAAATCACTTATTAATTTTAGTAGGTTATCTCTCAGGGATTTTGTATTTTGTATATACAATCATGTAATCTGAAAATAATTATAATTTTATTTCTTTTTTTCCAATTCTTAAGCCTTTTGTTTTTCTTGCCTTATTATTTCCAGTAAAGTGTTGAGTAGTTGTGATAGTGGACATCATTTTCTAGCTTTTTGTCTGTGAGCGAAAGCTTTCAATAAATAAGCTTTCACTAAATAGATGTTTAATATAGGTTTCTTATAGTAACTCTATATTTGATTCAGGAAGTTACCTTCCTTAACACATTTTTACCATTCCAAGATACTAATATGATGATGATGATGATGATGATTTTATAAATGAGTTGGATTTTATCAAATACTTTTTATGAATATAACATTGATTTTCCAAACACTAAATCTCATATTCAAATAAACCAACTTAGCTATAATGTATTATCTTTTTTACATATCTCTGAATTTGATTTACTAATACTTGTTTAGGATTAGCATTTATATTAGAGAAGTTGGATGTGTAAATTTTCTTTTTTATAAAACTCCTAATCTAGATTTTGGTGTCAAGGTTATGTTAGCCTTATACATTTGATTGGGAAGTATTTCCCCTGTTTCCGTTTTCTGGAAGAGTTTGATGTGAGATTTAAAAAAAAAAAAAAGTGTGTCTCAGCATATAATCTATTTGGAGAAATGTTCCATGTGCACTTGAAAGGAATATATGTATTTTATTATTAAAATCTCAGATACTTCAGGTTTATTGTTTTTAAAAATCTTCTTAATGCTTAGTGATTTGGGGGGGAGGAATTCTATCAGTTATTGACAGAAAAATGCTAGAATCTCTTACTATGTGGGTTTTTCTAAATGAGCTTTTAGTCTGTCAAATTTTGCTTTG
This sequence comes from Neogale vison, assembly GCF_020171115.1. Classification (NCBI taxonomy): domain Eukaryota; kingdom Metazoa; phylum Chordata; class Mammalia; order Carnivora; family Mustelidae; genus Neogale; species Neogale vison. Next base: position 34,120,331 of record NC_058102.1, on the reverse strand, counting down.
TACTTTGAGGCTACATTATTAGGTCATACATATTTTGTATAGTTAAGACAATAGTTAAGACATTGTGTCATTGACCCTTTCATCATAATAAAATTCCCTTCTTTCATATAGTTTTCCTCTTTAACTAAATGCTACTTCCTCCAATATTTTCATACCTATAGGCTTCTTTTGGCTAGTAATTTTATAGTAGTATATGTTTTTCTAAACATTCCCATTTAACATTTCTCTGTTTTATATTTAAAGTATGACTCTTATAAGAGCATATAATTGGATTTGCTTATTTTTATATTCTACTCTGACATTTTTTCATTAATATATTCAGACTATTTTAATAAGAGTATAATTAGGTTTATAAATGCCATCTTTGTATTTGCTTTTTGTTTGTTCATGTGTTCTATATTCCCTTTTAGTTTTTTATTGCCTTCGGTGCATGAATTAAGTTTTTTGTTTGTTTTTTCTTTTTCCCCCTTCATTAGCTTATTAAGTTGTGGTTGTTTTTCCATGTACTTTTTTCTCCCTACATTAACATGCTTCCATCTGGATTCATTTTATTTTCCCTGAGGATTTTCTTTAGTAATTATTTAATTCAGGTTGAGTCTTTTTTATTGCTTGAACATTTCTCCTACTTTAAATTTTGGAGGATATCTTCTCTAGGTATAGAATTCTAGGTAAGATTTTGGTGTTTAAAGATGCTTTTTCATTAGCTTCTGACTTTCATGGATTCTGATGAAAAGTCAGTAAAAAGTTTTTCTTTTTCCTCTCTAAAGATATCATCTCACCCCCATTCCCCTGCCTACTTTTAAGGTTCATTTTCTGTGTTTTTCTGTAAAGGTGTAATTTTATTTGTATTTGCTCTGCTTATATTAAGGAGACCACATGGCTTCTTGAATATGTGGCTTATGTCTTTCATCAGTTTTAGAAATTTCTTAGCCATTTATTTCAAAAATTTAATCTTTTTCATTATTTCTCTTCTTTGATGTAAAGTGGTTCCAAAATTGTGTATGTTAGAATTTCTCACCATTTCACATGTGTCTCTTAGACTCTCTTTTGAATTGTTCTTTTTTTTTCTTCTGTCTTTTAATATGGTTGTTTCCTACTGACACATCTTATAGTTTATTAACCATCTCTCTTATGTTACCTAATTATTTTTAGCCCATATTTTGAATTCTTAATTTTAGTTATTCTATTTTTTAGTTCTAGAATTTTTGTTTGATTATTTATTATAAATTCCATTTATCTTGAAGTTTTCTATCACTTCCTATATTTTCTTGATCATACCACATATGATATTTTCAAAGCTTTCTCAGTTAATTGCAATACCTGGATCACTTGTAGGTTTATTTCTATTGACTGTATGTTTCTTGCATTTCGAGTCAGTCAGTTCTCTCTTTCAGCATTTAACCTTTGATGAAGTATCAAAAATATATGGAAAAAAATGTAAAGACCCTGCAAGATGTTTTCTTTCTCTAAAAAGTATTGAATTTTAATTAATCTTGTTGGCAGATAGCATATGAGCAGACATTCTTTAGAGGCTTATTTCAAAGCTTTATTATTTCAAGCTTTATGCTGTTATTTCCTCTTATAGGCTGAGCTAAAATGGTTTCTCATCTAAAAGTGGCACGTGTACCAGGTTATCCTCACCTTGTTTATCCCTCAATTTTAATCCCTTTATCCACAGGATCTAGTGACTGATAAAGTTTCTTCTTAGCTTTATAACACTCCAGGTGTTCTTATTGTCTTTTGATTCTAGGTATCTCTCCTACACATATTCCACATGGACTTGGAAAACACCTGAAGGAAAATTTATTACATGATTTTGTGTTCACATTTTAAAACATCACAGGGTAGAGGTACTCAGACTAAATCCTGACCCATTGATCATCCAACTAGTATCAAATTACAGGAGTTTTTCACACCAACACTTCTCTACCTGCAACTCTTCCCCTTTGGGATAAGCCTCTCTGGCACTTAGGGGTAGAAAAGTGAAACATGTAATACATCAGTTTCTACTTTACAATTTAGATATAGAAGCAACAACAACAGTACTTTGAACTAGCCTAAAATGTCCTACTCACAAAATAACTTTAGCATTTTCCTCCACTGTGAACAATGTCCAAACCCTATCAATTGAATCAACGTGACTCACGCTACATGAGTCCTGGGTAAGCATAGTGCCCTCCAACATGGGGGAAAACACTATCTCTGTCTTCCCAGGGTGTTAACTATATAAAGATCCTTGAAAAGATAGTCTGGAAAGAGAGTTGTCACAAGACATGCAGAAATTGAGACCCATGGAGTATTGTCTCCTGGCATTAAGCAACTATTATATATTACTCATAATAAACCTTGGAAGCAGTTATGAATAAGGCATTTTTGTGGGCTTTGAGTTCACAATTCAAGGTGAATAACCTTTTTAAAAGAATTATTTTAGCAGAAGTTTTAATAAACTTAGGTCTCAATTTCCTTTAGGGGAGATTTTTGCCACCTTGCCATAAAGTATATGCAATAACAAATAAATATCTAAATAATAGATATGTTAAATCTAATATGGCATAGTGATCTACAGTTGCACTTTTATTTGTACCTTTAAATTATAAGGTAATTTTAGATAATACTTTTAATTGTTGACTTAATTTAACAAGGTTTATTTTCTCTGTTACTTAAAGTATACTACATAGAAGACAATATATGAAAAAAATAGTTATCTTTAAATTTAAACATTACAAGTCCTCTTAAGAGTCCCTAAACCTAGAGAAGATGAGAAAAGCTAATATAATATAAATATAGAAAACCACAACAAATTTGGATTTTTTTTTTCTCAGACCAAAGTAAAATTCAGTAAGTTTTCAGGAATAATTTTTGAGGAGACACATGTGTCAAGCTGGACAACTTTCAGTTCTGGAGTTCATGTTTGATCCCGATCTCAAATTAACTTCACAGAGTGTTACATACACCAGTACATTATGGCAAAGTAAACAAATGCAACCTAAATTACAGGCAAAGAAAAAGACTTAAGTGATATTTTGTTTGATGAAAAACCTTGCATTAAAAACCAAGAAAAACTATTTTCAATGTTTTCTGCACTTTTAGATATCAATTTAGTAGGTATGCATGGAGTATAACAGTCTCCAAGAATATGAGCCACCATGATTTTTCACTGAAGATGGAAGAAAAGGTATATATATATATATTTGAGAGCGAGAGACAGCACAAGCCAGCGGTGGGGCAGACAGAAAGGGAAGGAGAATCTATAGACTCTCCACTGAGCATAGAGTCCCATATGGGGCTCAATCCCAGGACTCTGAGATCATGACCTGAACTGAAGTCAGACACTTAACCAACTGAGCCATACAGGCACCCCAGAGGAGAAGGTTTAGAGAGTGAGATTTGAGATTAATAATGGGTCAATTTTTCAAACTGTAAGGATCCTAAGATGCTCCAAAAGTTATCAGGAAGTATTAGAAAGAATTACTTTGGGGATAGTAAGAGGCAACTTGGGCAGAAGAAGAGGAAAGTGTTGGGACAGGGGAGGGGATAGTTAAGGGAGAAAGAAAAATATCAAGTCATGGCTTTTAGGATTTCTAGGACTTGTTCAGTTTTCACTGACTTGTGACTTAGGGCAAGTCTGATACTAGTTTCATGCATCAAATGAAAATATTATAGTAGATGGCCTGAAAAATTTTGCATATACATACCCAAATAGACATGAATGTTATTTGTAGCTCTTCTCCATGATAGCTTTATATTCTAGATTCTCAAAGTTGAATTGTAGAATGATTTCTTCTCTGGTCAAAAGCCAAATACATATATATCTGATCAAACATTCAATTTTTTTTCCAATTTATTTATTTTTAGAAAAACAGTATTCATTATTTTTTCACCACACCCAGTGCTCCATGCAATCCGTGCCCTCTATAATACCCACCACCTGGTACCCCAACCTCCCACCCCCCCGCCACTTCAAACATTCAATTTTGAACACAAAGTTACAGATCTATCTAAATTCAGGTTCATTTTTAATATGCTAGTAAATTTGCTAGTAGTCTTCTGATAACCAGGAAGTTTTCCAGATCCTCAGTTGTAAGTTAAAGAATATCTGAACAGAAGGTTTTCTTAAGCAATAACTGAAATTTATATAAATGTCCAGTGGTAAGCATGATATATTAATATACATTTTTAAAACAGTAGTATATTTATAATCTTGGCCAATTTCTCTTGACATTTTGAGGTTTTATTTTTCAACAAAGTACTGCCAAATATACTAGATATTAATAAGCTTGAACTCCCATAAATCAGTAGTCTTAGTAACAATTTTGGTTGTGATTACATAATCACTAAAATTATCTTTAGCATTTTATACTAAGCCCTCTCTTTATGCTTCTACAAATTTCTGAGATAGTGGTTAAAGAATTGTTCTGTAATCTTTTTTTTTTTTTTTAAGATTTTATTTACTTATTTGACAGACAGAGATCACAAGTAGGCAGAGAGGCAGGCAGAGAAAGAGGAGGAAGCAGGCTCCCTGCTGAGCAGAAAGCACTGATGTGGGGCTCAATCCCAGGACCCTGGGATCATGACCTGAGCTGAAGGCAGAGGTTTTAACCCACTGAACCACCAAGGTGCCCCTGTTCAGGAATCTTACAAAAGTTTGTGACCTTGCATTAAAAACCAAGAAAAACTATTTTCAATGTTTTCTGCACTTTTAGATATCAATTTAAAGACTAAGTTTTTTTCCCTAGACTTTGTATAGCTTAAGAAAGAGACTTCATCAACATCTATGTGCTATGACAGAGAAATCACTCTTTGTGAGTCTTTAGCCTGCTGTAGAAAGAAAACAACTTGAGTCCCAGAGAATATAAAACAGGAGATGGTTGGCAGGTGTTTAAAAGAAGAAAAGGTGTGTGTGTGTGTGTGTGTGTGTGTGTGTACACAACAGTGTATAAATAAGGCTCCTTACCTGGCAATACTGGTCCTTCCCACAATTAGTCCTCATTACCTTTCAAATTTTTCTTCCAATATTTTAAATTTTAGTAAGATACGTATAAAATTTACTGTCTTAATTTTTGTGTGTATTCAATAGTATTAAATACATTCATAAAGTTGTTTTACTATCACTGCCATTTAATCCATATTCAGAACTCTCTTCATCCTGTAAAACTGAAACTATATAGCTATTAAACAGTAACTTCTCAATCTTTCTTAACATTTTAAAGTTGTAACACTGCAGTTTGAATTTATGCCCTCTTAACTTCAATAGCATCCCCAAAACTTGTTCCTGTACAGCTCCATTCTCGACCCTTTTCAGTTGTTGACATCACAAAATTACCTCTTTATATACTAAACCAATAATTCCTTTAAATGCATTATACCTTAAATTATGTAGGAAACTAAATGAGGAGTTATAAACCAAAGTCACAATAATACTAGTTTTTAAAGCTATAGTTGTTTCTTTTTTCCTCTATTAGTCTCTTTAAATCATGTAGAAACAAAAAGTAGGGTTACAAACTGTTGTTACAATAATATTGGATTTTATAATTTCCCATGTATTTATCTTTACTGGGATCTTCACTTTTTTTTTTTTTCACACGACTTCCAATTGCCTCTTGTGTCTTCATTTCCACCTGCAGCACTCTCTTTAGCATTTCTTTCAGGAAGACCTAAAGGTAATGAACTCTATCAGCATTTGTTTGACTAGGACTATTTTAATTTCTCTCTTGATTTTGAAGGACAGTTTTGACAGTACAGGAATTTTGGTTGACAGTTATTTGTTTTTTTGTTTTTTGTTTTAACTTTTAGCACTTTGAATACATCAGCTCACTGCCTTAGGGCTTCAAGGTTCTGGTAAGAAATCTGCTAGCTGTCTTATTAAGGATTCCTTATATGTGATAAGTTACTTCTCATTGGCTTCTTTCAAGATTCTCTGTCTTTGGCTTCTCAAAGTTTGATTATGTGTCTCAGTGTGGGTTCTGAGTTCATTGTATTTCAAGTTCTTTGAGTTGCTTGGATGTTTATATTCAGGCTTGTCATTGAATTTGGGAAAATTTTGGTCATTATTTCTTCAAATATGCACTCTGCTTCTTTCTTTCTCTGTTCCTTCTATGACTTCCATGGTATATATGTTGGTCTGCTTGATGGTATCTCACAGGTCCCTTAGGTTCTATTCACTTTTCTTCAATCTTTTTTTTTTTTTTTTTGCTATTCCTCAAACGGGTAATTATATTGTTCTATCTTCAAGCTCACTAATTTTTTATCTGCCTACTCAGAGACATATCTCTCTAGTGAATCCCACTAGGGAATATTTCATTTCAGCTACTGCACTTAAGAACTCCAAAATTTCTTCTTGATTTCTCTGTAGATTTTCTGTCTCTTAATTGATATTTCTGTTTTGTTTATACATCATTTCCCCTCCTTTTAGTTCTTTAAATATCTTTAAAACAATTATTTAAAGATCTTTGTCTGGTAAATCTGCCATGAGGTCTTTATTTAAGGATAGTTTTGGTTGATTTATTTATTTTTTCTTTGAGTGTGCCATAAACTTCTGTTTCTTTGAATGCTTTGTGACTTTTTTAAAATTTACAATTGGAGGGACGCCTGGGTGGCTCAGTTGGTTGGATGACTGCCTTCGGCTCAGGGCGTGATCCTGGAGTCCCGGGATCGAGTCCCACATCAGGCTCCCAGCTCCATGGGGAGTCTGCTTCGCTCTCTGACCTTCTCCTCGCTCATGCTCTCTCTCACTGTCTCTCTCTCTCTCAAATAAATAAATAAAAAATCTTAAAATTTACAATTGGATATTGAATGTAATGATTATGGTGACTCTAGAAATTAGATTCTCTTCGCAGGGTTTGCTGGGATTTTGTTTTTGCTTTTATTATGTTTGTTTCTATATTATTGTAGTGTGTCTCTGTGCTGAGTATCAGCCTGAGTTTTATATAAACTTAAGGTCTCTTCAGGTCTTTTCTGAGCCTGTGCCTTCCCCTATATATATTTGTTGACAATCTAATTTCCCACATATATGCAGATGCTTTTGAATATTCTAGTCTTTTTTAAATTTTTTTTTGAGATTTTATTTATTTATTTGACAGAGAGAGACACAGCGAGAACAAGAGCACAAGCAGGGGGAGTGGCAGAGGGAGAAGCAGGCTTCTCACCAAGGAGGGAGCCCAATGTGGGGCTTGATCACAGAACCGTGGGATCATGGCCTGAGCTGAAAGGCAGATGCTTAATAACTGAGCCACCCAGGTACCCCATTCTTGCCTTAAAAAAAAAAAGAGCATCCTAGTCTTAGATATCTCACTCCCAAAAGATGAAAAAGAGAAAAGTAAAGGGGTAAGGGAAGGACACCAACCCATTAAAACCCCTGGAAATCACTTCGCTGGCAGGGCAGGGGCTTGCAACAAGACGGGAAGTATAAGGACACCCACGTCTTTGCACCTCTGTATCGGAAGTAATCAGTGATTAGTGCACAGATCATCACATTTGGAGGACAGGGTCCTTATTGTCCACCCTGGCTGTACAAGCTATGTACAGGCTACTCCTGAATAGCTGCCTAACTCAGGGCCAAAGGGTAGAGCTGGCAGCTGTGCCAAAAGCTGAAATTGACTAAAATTAACCCCAATTTACCATCCAAGTTTTTCCCTGGAAGTTATAAGCCATCAGTAAATTCCAGAGTTCCAAAATAGTTACATCAGATGGATTCTGCAAGTGCAATCATTTTCTAGGTTGGGAGACAGGGTCCCTGTTCTTCCTCCTCCACCATTTTCCCAGAATCCTCTGCCACATTGCCTTTCATTGTATTGTCTCCACATTTTCACATTCTCTCTTCACTTTAATAGTTTTCATCAGAGTAAGAATATGAGTTTGATGATCATTGCTATGCCATGGGCCTTAGTCTTTCCTGGGATTGAACTGGATTTTTCTTTATTTGCCACATAAAATAAAGAATTAAAAAATCGGAGCCTTGGATCCTGTTTGCATCAAATAGCACAGTTTAAACCATATATTTATTCTTAAAAATATATAACTGTGATATGTATGTTAATAATGTCTGCCTGGAAAAAATTGGACATTGTACTTGTCAAACAACTGCATAATCAAGAAACACTGAAAATTGTATAAATGGAAAATAACATTTAGTTCTCCTCAAAATATAATCATTCTAGTTTTTAAATCATAAATATTTGACTATTGGGGCATCTGAGAGGTGCAGTCAGGTAAGTGACCAAATCTTGGTTTTGGCTCAGGTTATGATCTCAGGGCCATGTGATTGAGCCCCATGTAGTGCTCCTGCTCAGCACAGAGTCAGCTTGAGATTCCCTGTCCCTCTCCCTCTGCCCCTTTCCTCTTGCTCTCCCTCTCTCCAAAATAAATAAATAAATAAATAAATATTTAAAAAAGGGGCACCTGGGTGGCTCAGTCTACTAAGCATCTGCTTTTGGCTCAGGTCATGATCCCAGGGTTCTGGGATCAAGCTCCACATAGGGTTCCTTGCTCAGTGGGAGTCTCCTTCCCTTCTCTCTCTGCCCCTCTCTGGCTCATGCTCATAATTTCTCTCTCTCTCTTTCATAAATAAATACAATCTAAATAAATAAAATTTAAAAATCTTTAAAAATAAAAGTGACAAATATCTGATTTTTTTAGAGCTTAAAAAAAAACAAGTTCATGGGCATTCTGATCTTTTTTGTAAAGATTCAAAAAACTTCATAGAACCAGAGAAGTTTATTTTAAACCATATTAGCTAATACAGGCAATGAAATTTAGATAATTATATCCTAAATGCTGTAACAATAGCATACTTAGTATAGGTCCTCTGTCAAAAGGTAAAATAAATTACATAAATGGAATAAAGATATTTTAAGATTAAAAAGTGAAGGGACTTACAAAAGTATCATTTCAAAGTTTAAATTTACATTTTTTATCATTCACACACTTGATTTAGAGACTCTAATATTAGGATCCATGATTTTTATGTTGCCACAAAATTTGTTTTCCACCTCTTCAGAAAATTTGTGAAATTTTTGAAGAAATTAAGTAAAAGCTATCATATAGACACTGTTTATGGAAAAACTGATACTAACGTGTTAAAATACCATAAACTCTCAATAGTGAGGTTTGGTGGAAAATATTAAAATTTGCATTATAAAGAGATTAAAGATTATTTCCCTCAGTGACATCCGGAGTTGGCTCAGAATCATGGTTATGAAATAGTTAAATACACTGAACAATCTGCACCTCTTATTTTTTGGAACACTTAAGTACTCACATTCTCACTTTATCCCACTTAGGGTTGAGAAGTTTTTTATTTTTTTACAATGTTTGCATTAAACAGGTGTATAACATCCCACAATAGCAAGTAGCATATTTTCCTGTAAATAAAAACTCCGACATATTCTCTTAACATTTGTCGTATAAAAGACAATTTAAAAGGCTCTTTGTAAACATGATGCAACTGAATTATATACATTGTTTATTATTTGTGCAGGCTGCCTTAGAGAAAGAATGGCTAACTTTAGATTCCACCCGCTTTCCTTCACAAACACTGCTTGTCCCAAACCAGCTGCACTGGCCAAAGGTAACATGTCATGGAAATCTCTTAGTGCTCCATCTTTTCTCATTTTTAAGGTTATGCTGTGCTGCAGTGATTAATAATGCAATTTATTGACTTGAAAAACACAATTACTTTTAGAAGCCTCTGACTTCCTCCTCATCCCCAGATGTAATTTTTCATATAGCTTTTCTTTCATTTGCTCCTATTTTTTTCTTTATTTTGGATTTCTTTCAACACTTTATTTCACAGTAGCAAAAAAAAAAAAAGATATACTTCAGCTGCATATTTGGCAGTAGACTAAAATCACTAGTTGACAGCACTTTAAAAATACAAAAATATGCATTAAGAGGGCAACAGCTGAAGATTCTCAGTCAGAGGTCAATGGACTGCAATATCTGTTATTTATTTGATAATCTTTGAAGTTTTTGTTTTCTGATATTTTTTAAGATCTTTGCAATTAATCATTATGTATATGCAAACAATACCAAAAATCATATCGCCCACCACTACAATAAAGTACATTTTTATGTGTATTACATAAATTTATTATAATTTTCAATTTTTATATGTGTTTTCCTTGGGAGACTGCTCAACAATATGCATGTAAAGTAATATATAAGTGCTGGAATTTTTCAATTTATTTTATACTTAATATACATTACTCTCCTGATAAGTTCTCTGGAACCTTAAAATATGATGATACTTCACTGAATTTACGAAGTCATCCAGCTCAAGCATGGCTATGTAATAAGAAAGAAGATTTGTTTTCATCAGAACATGCACAGTTTAATAGCAGGTAAGCTACAGTACTCTTTTAGAGGATCAACCCATGAGTAGGGTATTACACTTACTACAAAAGTAGTAAAATGATGAAAAGTAGGCACAAATTTGCTTGTATAGAAGATGGAAGGGCATTTAATGTTAAAAGTGTAATCATTTTATAGGGTTTTCAGTAAAAAAAAAAAAAGTGTGAGGTAGTTTCCTTAAAGCAACAACAAAAGTGTCAGTGAAATAATGTCATTAATGGTTGTAAACAAGTGAACTTTTAAATACTACTATATAGGTAGAGATAAGGATTAGAATAAAAATTCCAGTGCCGCATTTCTTTCGACAAAAGGATTGAAATATGCTTCAAGTAATTGAAATGTAAACATTTTAAATTAATGGCAGACTTTTATTACTTTTCAAGATAAAGTTTTTCTGTAAGTTAAATGGATTTTATTTCCAAGTTTGAGACAACATAAACAGCTTGTAGTTTTAAAAAGTGCTGATATACTTGTGTTGATTCAGTTAGTATAGTTTTTTTCTATTGCCAGATCACAAAATGGGACTTTATCCTGGACTCCTGAATCAAAGACCAGCAGAAAGAGTTTGCTAAAAACTGAAAAAGAAGAAAAAATTTCAAAAGAATGGTATGTGGTCTATTTTACACTAAAATATGAAGAAATTGAGAGACTTTTAAGTGTTCAGGGCAGTTATTTTTCAAGACTTTATGAATTATTTTTTAAGAAACTATGCATGTTACAGATTCTTAAATGGGAACCTATATAGTTCAGATATGTATGTTTATATGCATATAGATATATTAATATGGTCTGGATAGTTGTTTTGCCTTTATTAAATTTAATCTTTTAATAGGGGCTTTAAGGATATTGCTACTGCTCAGCAAATGTTGAAGAGAGCACAGAAGATGAAGTCAAAGAAATTAAGGAAAAAATTAGGTGGGTGATGAATGCTCTTTGAATAATAATTTTGTGTCTGATATTGAAGATAAATTCTTTTAAAATATTATTTCCCAAATCATATTTAATAATACTTAATAAGAACAGAAATAAAATTTACAGATATGAGTATATATAAGGTAATAATTCTGAAAACTTAAAACGTAACAAGAATTATGTTATTACATTAAATGATTGGTTATGCACTTAAATTCTTATCTTCACTTCCCCCTATTTCTTATTTATTTTGTTATTGATAATTCTGTCTATTGTGCACTGAGGATTATGGTGTAATTTATTTCTAAATTGGTTCACTTTGACAAATGTTGATTCTAAAGAGTGCTTCATGTGCTTATTCCTTTCTGTGTTTTTAAATTGCTTGATTGTTTGATAAATTATTTCTATAAACTTGTTAGCTTCATGAATATTAGCTGTGAGGGCTTCACAGCTTCACTTTTTGAAAGAAATACAATGTATATATTCAGGATTATGCTGAACTTGGGAAATGTTCAGAAGTATCCTTTTTTCTATCCCATTTGATTCTTCAAATCATTTGCTTCTTTGGATACCTGTAATCATTTTAGTATCATTACTTAATAGCAGAGTAGTTTATAGTCTCAGGGCATAAAATAGCTCGCCATTATGACTTTATGTCTATGATTAAAACTACTTAAAATTATTTGCATATTGTATATAACTTAGCATTTACTTGTAATTTTATATTTACTCATGGACTCATAGGTTTAATATAAGTAATGTGACCTCTTTTTAAAAGCTGTTTTGAGTTTTTCTTGTTCAACAGCTTCTTAATTTACAATGATTTTGACATCAGTAAAATGTTTTCATAAAAGTACCATTAGTCTTGAGAAAAACAGAGAATCTATTTTATAGTTCTAGCTTATATAATTATTCAAAGAAGCATTCAGAAGATTAATTTTTCTTTATTAATTTTCCCACTTATTATTTTAATCATTAATCCATAGAATTTAAAAAATGTATATATATATATTTTTTTTAAAAACAAAAATAAAAATAACCAAAATACCACTGGTTTCCAAGAAATAGCTGATATTTTTTGACATAGCACTTTATTGATAAATTCTTGATGATTTAATTTTATATTCACAAATGTTCAACTTTACTTTTTTAGTGTTATATTAGTGACACCCCTTATCTTTTGAGATAATGTGGTATTTTTCACTGCATATGTCAGGTTTGAGAGAGTGAAATTTTAGGCATTTTTAAAGAAAATGTGAATATGTGCTCTATTCAACTTTCTTTGTGCTTCCCATACTCCTGTGATGTAAACTCCTGTTAAGTTAATCAGAACTCAGTTAACTGAGTACTATCTCAGGGAGTAGTAACAAGGGAAATAGTAACTCCAAACTCTTAACAATAGTGGGTGCAACAAACATTCTATAAGTAGCTGTTTTGAGAACAACGAAAGTTTCTGAAGCTCCTGGGGGAAGTTCAAATATCAGAAGTGGCTTAAGTACTGATTCAGCCGAAGTTCAACAAATAATTATTACTTATTTATGTTCAATAGTTATTTTTTAAAGATATTTACAATGTTTGTAATAGTTTCTGATAATGAAGCTAAAGCAAAGTTTATTTTGTTAAACTCTGTCTCTTGAAATATATAGGTCTTTTTTGCTAATTCTTATAACTAAGGGATTTTCGTTGTTGTTGAGCTCATTTTTAATAAATCAGCACAATAAATAATAGATTTTAGCAAAAATTTTAATAAGGAATTTATGTTCATACATAAAAACCAAATCATTGTTTTAATGGACAAAAGTTAGACATAATCATCATCAGGCAAAAATTAAGCCCATTTTTATCTGTCACAAGGTGGCATGGTAGGGTAACAAATGTAAAAGGACAAGCAGACATACAAGTTAACAACCACATCTTAAATTTAACATTTTGACAATAGTCATTATGTGTATCTGTTGGGTAAAAATCCAAAATGGCAGCTGTATAATTTTTTATAGGGATCATTACTTTAATTACATGATTGTAAACCAAATTGCATTCTTACTGCTGTGGGAGGTTTTATGTCTCTGTTACGTTTTTGTTTTACTTTTGTTTGATCAAAATATTAGATTGATAAAATAAAAGCAAATTTTTTCTTTAAAATTTGAATTCTGAAATGTCAAACTTAATGATGACCTTTTAAATTCTTCTCATTCTTTTTCTCTACTGCCCCCTCACAACATATATTCAGAATAGAAATATCCAAAGTAAGGTTAAGGATGAAGTCATGATAAAGAAAATCAGTAGGATCCTCTCCAATTATGATACTTTAATTTCTATTGGGCTAATAATGTAGCACTTATGTCACTTTGTATCTGTGACTGAATCATTTAAGACTCTGTACTTCTGGTTTTCTTCTTACAGAAAAAGAACTTTCTAGTATCTTTCCTGTTTACATTTCAATATGTGAACTTACTTAAATCTGCCTAAAATAATGGCCATAATTTTAAACTTTTACTTACTAATAAATTAAAATGATATTTTAGATACTTAAACCTTAAAAATTTGCTAGTAATATACATGGAGATAGATCGATTGATCTATCTATATCTTGTATGGCTAACCTGCCAACTTGAAAATCGTAAGCCACCAGAGGGCAACATTGTCCTTAAAACTGCTGGAGACTAGCCATCTCTGGGGGTAGGGGGTAGGGAGGGTGGAGCATCAGAGAAGAGAAACTTAATTAAGTGGAATCAGTTAAGATCTCCAGTCTAACAAGGCTTGTGGGGGTGGGGCATAATTACACATATCATGGAAGCTTTAATTCAGATTTCTCCCATGAAAAACTTTAGCACAAGTTGCTTAGTTGCAAACACATACTTCCTGTTTGTATCTTACACATGTATTTATTAGCCAAGGGGTATGAGTCCGCATAGCAATATTTGATTTAAGATGAGAATAAAAACAGGACAAAGGCAGAGGGTTAATTATTTAAGAAAGCTGCAGATAGAGGAAAAATACGACTGAGTTTGCTGATTAGTGAAGAAGAAGGGGGCCAGGGAGACATATGGTATAGGCAATCATCAGGGGAGACTCAGTATTGATGACTTCTATTGGGATAAATGAGGCCATCTGCTTTAAACAGAAAAAAACAGGAGGAGGACAGGAAGTGGGAAGAGGAATTGCTTGGAAGCCATAGGATGAAATCTAAATTTGTGGGGAGTTATATTTACTCAGTTTGAGTTTGTGTTCTGACTGTTGTTATCCTTAGTAAGTTATTGCTTAATAAATATGATGGACATAAGCATAAACAGGTAATGACTGGTCTTGTTTTTATGGGGTTTTATTTTGTCTTTTTGTTTTTACTGTTGCCTCATGAACAGAAATAATTTTAGAACCTGGTGATCTGTGTTAGAATTTAGCAGATACCTAGGGAAGTTTAAGGTTTATAACTGCAGTGGAGAGCATTGCTGGTTTATTGAAAACACGAGTCAATAACCTAAAAGTAGTGAACATAACTGGTAGAAAGATGGAGAGGAACAGGATGGGGAAGAGAATAGATGCTTGGGGTGTATGTGGAACTCTCCTTAGGATGAATTCTGAGTATAGGGGTTTGGGTAGAGAGCAATGATAAGAAGTTTGAGGGGTAAGAATATAAGGACAAAAACACAATATGATTTTCCAACATTTATCATATTTATACATGTTACATTTCAAATTTCAGACAGTGAAGAAAGAGTAGAATGAAGCAAACAAGGTTAATTTAGTTATAAAGGTAGGACCACAACTAGGGATAAGAATTATCTTGCAGCTGTTTATAATATCTAAAATACACTCAATACATATTAAGCATTTAATAAATACTTGTTTATTTTATTTCAGTGATGAAAATAGCTTGAGACTATGATGTTAACATTGAGTTATAGTCCAGAATGAAGCCAAGTAGAAAATAAGTTAGGCTAACTTTTTAATATGAATTGAGTACTTCATGAGCTATAGCAAAGAGATCAGGTTGCAAAATGATAGGATAACTAAACAATGAGTGTTAAGGATCGAAAGGGAAGAGTATAGACAAAACTGTGGCAAAATAAAGTTTGTTGATGATTTATTTTGTTTATTTCAGTGATTTCCAAAAATAATTAATAAGAATTTTGATCATATGTGCTTTCAACAAAACAATAATAAAGGCGATTTAAATAGTAAGATCCTGGAGGGCTAAGACTCTCCTTATTCCCCACTGAATTCCCAGAACCTGAGAGATACCATGCCTGCCATATAGTAGATGTTCAATAAATAACTATTAACTAAGTCAGCAGTAAATTAGATAAAAGTCACTAAATGCTTTTGGTTGTGTGTACGTGTATGACTGGGTGTGTGTATTGCAGTCATTTAAGTCTTTGTTTCTATTTGGCAAGACAAATTTAAATTAGTAAATAGCACTCCTTAGAAAAATGGAATATGGGATGCCTAGGTGCCTCAGTTGGTTAAGTGTCCAACTCCAGATTTCAGCTCAGGTCATGATTTCAGGGTTGTGAGATTAAGCCCCGCTTTGGGATCCACACGGCGTGGAACCTGCTTAAGATTCCCTCTGCCCCTCCCTTTCTGGCCCTCCCCCTGCCTTCGGCTCAGGTCATGATCCCAGCGTCCAGGGATCGAGTCCCACATCGGGCTCCTTGCTCGGCAGGGAGCCTGCTTCTCCCTCTGCCTCTGTCTGCCTATGCTTGCTCTCTCTCCCTCTCTCTCTGACAAATAAATAAAGTCTTAAAAAAAAAAAATTCAAAAATAAATAAATAAATAAATAAAATGATGAAGTACATCTAGTCATCCAGCCTTGACTTATAACTTATTTTACAGCACTACTGTACTTGTATGTACTTATACATACAAAAATGGATAATAAGGTTTTTATGTATGAAGTTAACAAGAGTATCAACCAGTGAGCTAATATTAGGACTCTAGAAACTGAAAAGGGATTATACAGGGGATGAAATAATTTTAAGAATATTCTAATGCCTATATAGGTTATGTTACTTAAATGAGATAATGAAGTACAGAGTCATATGTGTAATAGAAACTCAGCTTCCTTATGGGTTTCTTTAAATATTTTATAAAAATGTATTTAAAACCTATTTCCCAGACACTGAGCAAGTCATACTGGGAAATAAAAGATTTTAAAAACTGCAACACCATCCTCCCATTGATGATCTCAAAGGAGTAGATTTTTTTTTCCCCCAATTTATTTATTTTCAGAAAAACAGTATTCATTATTTTTTCACCACACCCAGTGCTCCATGCAAGCTGTGCCCTCTATAATACCCACCACCTGGTACCCCAACCTCCCACCCCCCGCCACTTCAAACCCCTCAGACTGTTTTTCAGAGTCCATAGTCTCTCATGATTCATCTCCCCTTCCAATTTACCCAAATTCCCTACTCCTCTCTAACGCCCCTTGTCCTCCATGCTATTGGTTATGCTCCACAAATGAGTGAAACCATATGATAATTGACTCTCTCTGCTTGACTGATTTCACTCAGCATAATCTCTTCCAGTCCCGTCCATGTTGCTACAAAAGTTGGATATTCGTCCTTTCTGATGGAGGCATAATACTCCATAGTGTATATGGACCACATCTTCCTTATCCATTCATCCGTTGAAGGGCATCTTGGTTCTTTCCATAGTTTGTCGACTGTGGCCATTGCTGCTATAAACATTGGGGTACAGATGGCCCTTCTTTTCACGACATCTGTATCTTTGGGGTAAATACCCAGGAGTGCAATTGCAGGGTCGTAGGGAAGCTCTATTTTTTTTTTTTAAAGATTTTATTTATTTATTTGAGAGAGAGAGACAGTGAGAGAGAGCATGAGCGAGGAGAAGGTCAGAGAGCGAAGCAGACTCCCCATGGAGCTGGGAGCCCGATGCGGGACTCGATCCCGGGACTCCAGGATCACGCCCTGAGCCGAGGCAGTCGTCCAACCAACTGCGCCACCCAGGCGTCCCAGGGAAGCTCTATTTTTAATTTCTTGAGGAATCTCCACACTGTTCTCCAAAGAGGCTGCACCAACTTGCATTCCCACCAACAGTGTAAGAGGGTTCCCCTTTCTCCACATCCTCTCCAACACATGTTGTTTCCTGTTTTGTTAATTTTGGCCATTCTAACTGGTGTAAGGTGATATCTCAATGTGGTTTTAATTTGAATCTCCCTGAGGGCTAATGATGATGAGCATTTTTTCATGTGTCTGATAGCCATTTGTATGTCTTGATTGGAGAAGTGTCTGTTCATATCTTCTGCCCATTTTTTGATGTGTTTGTCTTTTTCATGTGGGTTGAGTTTGAGGAGTTCATTATAGATCCTGGATATCAACCTTTTGTCTGTACTGTCATTTGCAAATATCTTCTCCCATTCCACGGGTTGCCTCTTTGTTTTTTTGACTGTTTCCTTTGCTGTGCAGAAGCTTTTGATTTTGATGAAGTCCCAGAAGTTTATTTTCGCTTTTGTTTCCTTTGCCTTTGGAGACGTATCTTGAAAGAAATTGCTGTGGCTGATATCAAAGAGATTACTGCCTATGTTCTCCTCTAAGATTCTGATAGATTCCTGTCTCACGTTGAGGTCTTTTATCCATTTTGAGTTGATCTTTGTGTATGGTGTAAGAGAATGGTCGAGTTTCATTCTTCTACATATAGCTGTCCAGTTTTCCCAGCACCATTTATTGAAGAGACTGTCTTTTTTCCACTGTATATTTTTTCCTGTTTTGTCGAAGATTAATTGACCATAGAGTCAAAAGCATTTGACAAAATCCAACATCCGTTCCTGATTAAAACGCTTCAAAGTATAGGGATAGAGGGAACATTCCTGAACCTCATCAAATCTGTCTATGAAAGACCCACAGCAAATATCATCCTCAATGGGAAAAAGCTTGCAGCCTTCCCATTGAGATCAGGAACAAGACAAGGATGCCCACTTTCACCACTCTTGTTCAACATACTATTAGAAGTCCTAGCAACAGCAATCAGACAACAGAGAGAAATAAAAGGTATCCAAATTGGTAATGAAGAAGTCAAACTCTCTCTCTTCGCAGATGACATGATTCTTTATATGGAAAACCCAAAGACTCCACCCCCAAACTACTAGAACTCATACAGCAATTCAGCAGCGTGGCAGGATACAAAGTCAATGTGCAGAAATCAGTGGCTTTCTTATACACTAACAATGAAAATACAGAAAGGGAAATTAGAGAATTGATTCCATTTACTATAGCACCAAGAACCATAAGATACCTGGGAATAAACCTAACTAAAGAGGTAAAGGATCTATACTTGAGGAACTATAGAACACTCATGAAAGAAATCAAAGGAGTAGATTTAAATGTATAAAACTGATTTTGTAATGCAATAAAAAACTACCACAGGCTGTACTCTTTACAATAAACTTGTCCCTTGACATGTCTACTTGACTATATTTTTGGGGGTTAGCGTAGATCTTATTTCACAGTGATATTTCCAGGGACTATCAAAATCAAGTGATTTTTTTTCCCCATCTAGAATTACTATTTTTCTTGCTTCTTATTATTATCCCTTTGCAACTTGCATTACTGTAAGTTTTAATAAATTTAAGGTTGCAATCACAATGTTTTAGAATGAAAGGATATTGAAAATGTAGCACTCTTTATGTGCCCCTGATGAATAAAATTATCTTTTTGTGTGAATTGAGCTAGATAACTCTCCTAAATATTTTATATATATTATCTAATCTTGATAATAATGAGGAAAGCTCAGTGGGGAGTCTGCTTCTCCCTCTCACTCTGCCTCTCCTCCTGCTTGTGCTCTCTCTGTCTCTGTATCTCTCTCAAATGAATAAATAAAAAAAATCTTTAAAATATTTGTTATTTTTATTGATGTCATGTTGAATTCATATAGAACTACCCAACTCTTAAAATACCTTAGGTCACATATAATTATGAGGTATGCCCAAATATTGACAACTATTTTCCCTAATCTTGAGAAATATAATCTCTGTGAACCATGTAAATCATGCTTAATAATGATAAATTGTTGCTAGACTAATGGAAATATTAGGTATCCTCATGCTTGAAAAATAACTTTTTGACTACTATTCTGCTTTTCTAATTAACATTCTAAAAATATACTACCTTAGCATTTAATTAAAATATATAATTTGGGATTTATACTATTTAAATTAAATTAAAATTTAATTTAAATTTAAATTTTCCATTTAGCATATTCAATTATATATTGCATTAGATACTAGTTAAGCAAAGATTCTTAAAGTCTCCTTTTGCAAGATAATGTAAGATATTAAGAAAATGTATGCTGCCTTAACTAGTGGTTTCATGTTAACCTACTTTAAATGCATAACTTTCTGCTTTTTCTTCTATCCCCTGTTATGTACATCACTATTTTCTTTTCTTACAGTTCTTCAACAAACACAAACTGCAACTGCACCAATCCCCCATTACCAATAAATCATAGGGTTCTGTGTTTACAATCATCCTATTAATTTCATAAAATTAATAGATTTAGAATGCTCTTGGCTATAAAATGTATATAGAACAACTTCTTTGTTATATAAGATTTTAAGGCAAAAGAGAAACCATTAATTTATTTGTAGAATTAGTGAAATGATCTTTTTTCTATTTCTTGTCTTATCATTTGTCTTGCTTACATCTTCTTTCCAGCTCCTCAAATGCAGAGGAGAGAAAAGTAGAGTATATGATTTTTCCTGTAATAATACCTTTTACCTACTATGCATTTATGGAAATTTTTCTTTATTCCAGCAGATATATTTAAGAATTAAAGAAAGGAGCTATAATAATAAATAGTAAAGCAATTTTTCAAATAAAAATGCCATAACTAGAAAATTTTATTGTAATTTTTTCACATTACTAGTATTTCTGTTCTTTATATTAAGTATTAGCTATGTACTTAATCAGATAACCAAAAGTGTATGAATGATTTATTACTATTTAGTATCATAAAAATTTATAGCCACTTCAGAGAAGGAATTAGCCATAGCTGAACTTTTGTCTTATCTTGCTTTTTGTCTAGATCCCATGGTTTGCCTAGCATTATTAAAAAACAATGAAAATAAAGTTTCTGTTACAAAATCACCAAAGATGGCACAACCCAGAAGAGATGGTTACTTTGAAGGTATGGTATAATCATAGATATGTAGAAAGGTTTTAGATGAAAATGGAGTATGGAATTGTTGAATCACAATATTATACACCTGAAACTAATGTAACACTGTATTTTAACTAACTGGGATTAAAACAAAAGGCTTTAAAAAAATAAGGGATACCTGGGTGGCTCAATCAGTTTATCAGCTGCCTTTGGCTCAGGTCATGATCCCAGGGTCTTGGGATCGAGTCCTACATCGGGCTTCTTGCTCAGTGGGGAGTCTGCTTCTCCCTCTGCCTCTGCCTGCCACTCTGCCTGATGATCTTGCTCTCTCTCTCTCTGACAAATAAATAAATTAATTAATAAAATCTCAAAACAAGTAAAAAAATAAAGAGATTTATAGGATTAAAAGATGAAGATGAAAAATTATATTTAAAATAAAATTTTTGGGGGGCGCCTAGGTGGCTCAGTGGGTTAAGCCTCTGCCTTCGGTTCAGGTCATGATCTCAGGGTCCTGGGATCAAGCCCCACATCGGGTTCTCTGCTCAGCAGGGAGCCTGCCTCCCCCTCTTCCCCCCTGCCTCTCTGCCTACTTGTGATCTCTCTCTCTCTCTGTGTCAAATAAATAAAATCTTTAAAAAAAAATAAAATTTTTAAATCCTCAATAGTCCTAAAGTACACATGAAAAAATTATATATAAAATATAATTAATAAAAGTCAAAATGCAGTTCTTGGAGCTAAAATACTAATTTAGTGCATTGATTCATTCACATAGTAGTTTAGTATTTGTATCAGTGCTTATATAACTTTAAATTTCTTACATTTTTATGTGAAAGTCTTATAAAGCTGTTTCATCATATAACTAATTGTATTTAAATTTTATACTATCAGTAGAAGTGAACTCATGTGGAAAGGATAGTCTAATATATTTACTTCACTGCCAATATATACAAATTGCATTATATATTATAAATTAAACTTGAATTTTAAATACTTTACTATATTTGAAGCCTGTCCTACTTACTTTTGGGGCAAAGGATTTACACATCAAAAGGGCAGATTAAACTCATAACCGGCAAGGAAATTGAAGCAGTAGTCAAAAATCTCCCAACAAACAAGAGTCCAGGGCCAGATGGCTTCCCAGAGTAATTCTGCCAAACATTTAAGGAAAAATTAATACTTTTTCTCTTCCAAAAAATAGAAGTGGAAGGAACACTTTCAAACTCATTTTATGGGGCCCAAATTACCTTGATCACAAAACCAAAAAGACCCCAACAAAAAGGAGAATTACAGACCAATATCCCTGATGAACACAGAAGCAAAAATTCTCACCAAAATACTAGCTAATAGGATCCAATGGTACATTAAAGGGATTATTCACCACAATCAAGTGGAATTTATTCCTGGGCTACAAGGTTGGCTCAATATCTGCAAATCCGTGTCATACACTACAATAATAATAAAAAAAAGGAAAAGAGCCATGATACTCTCAATAGATGCAGAAAAAGCATTTGAGAAAGTACAGCCTTGTACATCAATATCATCAAATCCATCTATGGAAAACCCATAGTGAATATCATTCTCAATGCGGAAAAAATGAGGGCTTTTACCCTAAGGTCAGGAACATGGCATTGCTGCCCACTATCTCCACTGCTATGCAACATAGTACTAGAAGTTCTAGCCTCAGCAATCAGACAACAAAAAGAAATAAAAGGCATCTGATTTGGCAAAGAAGAAGTCAAACTCTCATCTTTGCAGATGATATGATACTTTATGTGGAAAACCCAAAAGACTCCACCCCAAAACTTCTAGAACTCATACGAGAATTCAGTGAAGTGTCAGGATACAAAATCAATGCACAGAAATAAGTTGCATTTCTGTACACCAAAAACAAGATAGAAGGAAGAGAAATTAAACAGTTGATCCCATTATAATGGCACCCCAAACCATAAGATATCTCGGAATAAATCTAACCAAAGAGACAAAGAATCTGTACTCAGAAAACTACAGAGTACTCATGAAAGAAAATGAGGAAGACACAAAGAAATGAAAAACATTCCATACTCATGGATTGGAAGAACAAATACTGTGAAAATGTCTATACTACCTAGAGCAATCTACACATTTAATGCAATCCCTATCAAAATACCATCAACTTTTTCCAAAAAAATGGAACAAATAATCCTAAAATTTATATGGAACCAGAAAAGACCCCAAATAGCCAGAGGAATATTGAAAAAGAAAAGCAATGCTTCTGGCATCACAATTCCAGACTTCAGCCTCTATTATAAAGCTGTAATCATCAAGATGGTATGGGACTGGCACAAAAACAGCCACATAGATCAATGGAACAGAATAGAGAGCCCAGAAATAGACCCTCAATTCTATGATCAACTAATCTTCAGCAAAGCAGGAAAGAATGTCCACTGGCAAAAAGACAGTTTCTTCAACAAATGATGTTGAGAAACAGCTACATGCAGAAGAATGAAACTGGACCATTTCCTTATACCACACACAAAAATAGACTCAAAATAGATGAAAGACCTCAATGTGAGGCAGAAATCCATCAAAATCCTTGAGCAGAACCCAGGCAGCAACCTCTTTGACCTTAGCCACAGCAACTTATTCCTAGATACATTGCCAAAGCAAGGGATGCAAGGGCAAAAATGAACTACTGGGACTTCATTAAGATCAAAAGCTTTTGCACAGCAAAGCAAACAGTCAACAAAGCCAAAAGACAACCGACAGAATGGGAGAAGATATTTGCAAATAACGTATCAGATAAAAGGCTAGTATCCAAAAATCTATAAAGAACTTATCAAACTCAAGACCCAAAGAACAAATAACTCAATCAAGAAATGGCCGAAGGCATGAACAGACATTTCTGCAAAGAAGACATCCAAGGCCAACAGACATATGAAAAAGTGCTCAACATCACTCGGCATCACGGAAATACAAACAAAACCACAATGAGGTACCACGTCACACCAGTCAAAATGGCTAAAATTAACCAGTCAGGAAACAACAGATGTTGGCGAGGATGAGAAGAAAGGGGAACCCTCCTACGCTGTTGGTGGGAATGCAAGCTGGTGCAGCCACTATAGATACGGGGCTTCCTCAAAAAGTTGAAAATAGAGCTACCCTATGACTCAGCAATTGCACTACTGGGTATTATATCCAAAGATATAAATGTAGTGGTCCAAAGGGACATGTTCACCCCAATGTTTATAGCAGCATTGTCCACAATAGCCAAATTATGGAAAGAGCCCAGATGTCCATCGACAGAAGAATGGATAAAGATGATGTGATGTATACATATACAATAAAATATTATTCAGCCATCAAAAAATGAACTATTGCCTTTTACAACATGGATGGAACTAGAGAATATTATGCTAAGCGAAATAAGTCAATCAGAGAAAGGAAATTTTCACATGATCTTGCTGATATGTGGAATTTGAGAAACAAAGCAGAAGATCAGGATCATGGGGAAAGAGAGGAAAAAATGAAACGGGATGAAACCAGAGAGGGAGACAAACCGTAAGAGACTCTTAATCTCAGGAAACCAGCTGAGGGTTGCTGGAGTGGAGGGGGATGAGAGGGTTGGGGTGGCTGGATGATGGACATTGGGGAGGGTATGTGCCATGGTGAGTGCTGTGAATTGTGTAAGACTGATGATTCACAGACCTGTACCCCTAAAACAATACATTATATGTTAATAAAAAAAAAACAAATAGAAGATTATATTTCTGATTTCAGCATTTGGAAGAATTATGGACTTATATTATCAAACAAATATTTAAATGTATCACAGAAATAAACATGACATAAGTTTGCAATTGCTTTCTCTTTAATGTTAAAATGTCCATCATTTTATCTATACTTTTGGATTATAATTTCTAATAAGAAAAATATATTTGAATGGAAGTGGACCAATTGGAATTTTTAATATTTTGTCTTCTGTACGTTTTAAATAAATCTTAAAATTTATGCATTATTATAGCATGGTTGCAAGTAGACACTTTAACATTTCTATTCAGTAATGTCTCAAACTAAAGAAAAAATTGATTAACACCAATTTTATACAATTCTATAGATGCCTATTAAATATGTAGCAGTGAGAGACATGGGGTCTAGAATTTTCTTCAAAGTATTAACAATAAATATGTATGTAAAAGATAAAAAACAAGTGTAGCAAAGTATTGAAACTGTTGGATCAATAGATGATGGTATATGGAGATTTGTTCTACCATTCTACTTTTTTAATATTAAAATTTTTCCTTGGAAAAACATTTTAAAAATTTGATGGACATTAAAGGTGTCAAAAACTAATATTTCAAAAAAAACACTTGTCAATTAGTATTTTAATACAATTAAAATATGTTTTCAATAGAAGATATAGCTTGGGTTTTAAACAATTATCTCATTATAATTTTAATTTCATCATTTCACTATAAAAAGAAGAACAGTAAGTCTACTAAATCAAAAACAATTGCACAGCTATTACCTGTTAAATAAAAAGCATTTTTACTTTAGAAAGGCAGTGCCTAGGAAGAAAAATAATTGGCATTTTTTGCCCTTTAAATTAGCATGTATCTCAGAATCAGAAGGGAGAAATCTATCCCAGCATATTCTACTGCATTATCTCTTGTTCTGTGACATGTGAAGACATGTTATCATCTAGAATAGTATATATGAATGTATGGTTTACTTACAGATTTGTGTACTAATATAAAATATATGAGGAATAGTTCAAATACCAATAGAAAGAAAGTGGCCTGATAGAACATGGAACATTTCTATCTGTACTTCATAATATGAAGTTGTATGTTTTTTATTTACTTTTCTCCATACGAAATGTGTTTAGTTTACTTTTTTTTTGAAACCTCAAGTACATTTGGCATTTCATTAATTTCACTTAATGGTCATTATGTGTATACCAGATATTCTAGTGACTGATAGTTATTTTCAGGGTTGTTGTTTTTGAAGGAATGGCTTGGCAAAAACAGTTGTACACAGAAGAACTTTTTTTCTTCAACCAGTATGTTTATTTCTGTCGCTTTTTTTTTTTTTGAAGAGGTAAGAGGAGTGAGGCAAAGGTTATTTGATCATTGCTGGCCAGGTTGAATCCCATGGTATCTTTACCTGCTGCTGTGGCTCACAAGCCTTCTAGATTCACACCATTTCCTAACTGGCCAGGAAAGCCAGTCATCTTCCACATTAGTAGCTTGATTCACTCGAGTTTCCCAGTAGAGGGTACATTTTAAAATTAGGTCTTTTGAGATACAATATCAATTATATAAAATGCACATTTTACATAATTTTAGAGTACAATCCATTTCAATATATTTTCAATTATACAACTATCACCACAATTTCATTTTAGAGTATTGGAGGGACTTTTCCTTAAAAAATTCAAGTAATTTTGGCCATTCTAACTGGTGTAAGGTGATATCTCAATGTGGTTTTAATTTGAATCTCCTTGAGGGCTAATGATGATGAACATTGTTTCATGTGTCTGATAGCCATTGGAGAAGTGTTTGTTCATATCTTCTTCCCATTTTTTGATATGTTTGCCTGTTTCGTGTGGGTTGAGTTTGAGGAGTTCATTATAGATCCTGGATATCAACCTTTTGTCTGTACTGTCATTTGCAAATATCTTCTCCCATTCCGCGGGTTGCCTCTTTGTTTTTTTGACTGTTTCCTTTGCTGTGCAGAAGCTTTTGATTTTGATGAAGTCCCAAAAGTTTTTTTTTTTTTTTCAGAGATAAAAGGGTTTATTTTTTTTTTGTTTGTTTGTTTGTATTCTTTTTTTTTTCCAATTTATTTATTTTCAGAAAAACAGTATTCATTATTTTTTCACCACACCCAGTGCTCCATGCAAGCTGTGCCCTCTATAATACCCACCACCTGGTACCCCAACCTCCCACCCCCCCGCCACTTCAAACCCCTCAGACTGTTTTTCAGAGTCCATAGTCTCTCATGGTTCATCTCCCCTTCCAATTTACCCAAAAGCACATAACCCTCCCCAATGTCCATAACCTTCCCCCCTTCTCCCAACCCCCCTCCCCCCAGCAACCCACAGTTTGTTTCGTGAGATTAAGAGTCACTTATGGTTTGTCTCCCTCCCTATCCCATCTTGTTTCATGGATTCTTCTCTACCCACTTAAGCCCCCATGTTGCATCACCACTCCCTCATATCAGGGAGATCATATGATAGTTGTCTTTCTCCGCTTGACTTATTTCGCTAAGCATGATACGCTCTAGTTCCATCCATGTTGTCGCAAATGGCAAGATTTCGTTTCTCTAGATGTCCATCAACAGATGAATGGATCAAGAAGATGTGGTATATATACACAATGGAATACTATGCAGCCATCAAAAGAAGTCCCAAAAGTTTATTTTCACTTTAGTTTCCTTTGCCTTTGGAGACATATCTTGAAAGAAGTTGCTGTGGCTGATATCGAAGAGATTACTGCCTATGTTCTCCTCTAGGATTCTGATGGATTCCTGTCTCACGTTGAGGTCTTTTATCCATTTTGAGTTGATCTTTGTGTATGGTGTAAGAGAATGGTCGAGTTTCATTCTTCTACATATAGCTGCCCAGTTTTCCCAGCACCATTTATTGAAGAGACTGTCTTTTTTCCACTGTATATTTTTTCCTGCTTTGTCGAAGATTAATTGACCATAGAGTTGAGGGTGCATATCTAGGCTCTCTACTCTGTTCCACTGGTCTATGTGTCTGTTTTTATGCCAGTACCATGCTGTCTTGGTGATCACAGCTTTGTAATAAAGCTTGAAATCAGGTAACATGATGCCCCCAGCTTTATTTTTGTTTTTCAACATTTCCTTAGCGATTCAGGGTCTCTTCTGATTCCATACAAATTTTAGGATTATTTGCTCCAGCTCTTTGAAGAATACTGGTGGAATTTTGATCGGAATGGCATTAAAAGTATAGATTGCTCTAGACAGTATAGACATTTTAACAATGTTTATTCTTCCAATCCAAGAGCATGGAATGGTCTTCCATCTATTTGTGTCTTCTTCAATTTCTTTCATGAGTGTTCTGTAGTTCCTCAAATACAGATCCTTTACCTCTTTGGTTAGGTTTATTTCCAGGTATCTTATGGTTCTTGGTGCTATAGTAAATGGAATCAATTCTCTGATTTCCCTTTCTGTATTTTCATTGTTAGTGCATAGGAAAGCCACTGATTTCTGCACATTGACTTTGTATCCTGCCACGTTGGTGAATTGCTGTATGAGTTCTAGTAGTTTGGGGGTGGAGTCTTTTGGGTCTTCCATATATGTGTTGGAGAGGGTGTGGAGAAAGGGGAACCCTCTTACACTGTTGGTGGGAATGCAAGTTGGTGCAGCCTCTTTGGAGAACAGTGTGGAGATTCCTCAAGAAATTAAAAATAGAGCTTCCCTATGACCCTGCAATTGCACTCCTGGGTATTTACCCCAAGGATACAGATGTCGTGAAAAGAAGGGCCATCTGTACCCCAATGTTTATAGCAGCAATGGCCACGGTCGCCAAACTATGGAAAGAACCAAGATGCCCTTCAATGGACGAATGGGTAAGGAAGATGTGGTCCATATACACTATGGAGTATTATGCCTCCATCAGAAAGGATGAATACCAACTTTTGTAGCAACATGGATGGGACTGGAAGAGATTATGCTGAGTAAAATAAGTCAAGCAGAGAGAGTCAATTATCATATGGTTTCACTCATTTGTGGAGCATAACAAATATCATGGAGGACAAGGGGCGTTAGAGAGGAGATAGGAGTTGGGGTAAATTGGAAGGGGAGGTGAATCATAAGAGACTATGGACTGTGAAAAACAATCTGAGGGGTTTGAAGTGGTGGGGGGGGTGGGAGGTTGGGGTACCAGGTGGTGGTTATTATAGAGGGCATGGATTGCATGGAGCACTGGGTGTGGTGAAAAAATAATGAATACTGTTTTTCTGAAAATAAATAAATTGGAAAAATTTAAAAAAAATTCAAGTAAAATTAATAGCTGGATATCTTCCCTACTCCCCGCCAAAGTGAGGGAGATCAGAACTAAACTTGACTGTAGGTTTAGATTGAATGATAATCATAGACTGAATGAGTCTATGTGGCACAGTATCTCAGCACAAAGGCATGCCAGCAATGTAGTATTATTCCCTTTTGTTTTGTTGAAATTAGATGATAGTATTATTTGACTATTTTTCTCTATTCCCATTTTATAATAACAGTATCTGATTTTTTAAAAACTGAACTTAAAAAAATAAAAGCTGAACTTAAAAACCCTTTCTTCTCTACTTTGCAATATTATCTATAGGAGTTTCCATGATTTTTCTTATAAACAGTACTAAAATTCTTTACTTATTATTGCTGCTTTTTTCTGAATGTCACCAGCAGAACAAAAAGGATGGTGCACATCCTGTAGTAGGCAAAAAAAAAAAAAAAAAAACCACTTAAATTTAAGGAATACTTAATGAAATATCAAATTATATTAAATGATGTAAGGTTAAGAATTATTCCCTTTTAATAGACCATGCCTTACAAAATATCTCCTTTCATTTTGTTTCAAGTTTTTATTTAATTTTTAGTTAGTTAACATATAGCATAATATTGGTTTCAGGAGTAGAATTTAGTGATTCATCACTTACATGTAATACCCAGTGCTCATCACAAGTGCCCACCTTAATACTCATCACCCATTTACCCCATCACACTCACCTCCTTCCAGCAACACTCAGTTTGTTCTCTAGTTAAATCTCTTATGGTTTGCTTTCCTCTCTTCCCCCACACTTTCCCTATGTTCACCTGTTTTGTTTCTTAAATTCCACATATGAGTGACATCATATGCTATTTGTCTTTCTCTGACTGACTTGTTTGACTTAGCATAATATACCCTAGCTGCATCCACCTAGTTGCAAATTGGCAAGAATTCATTCTTTCTGATGACGGAGTAATAATCTGTTGTATGTATACCACATCTTTATTCATTCATCAGTTGATGGACATTTGGGGTCTTCCCACAACTTGGCTGTTGTTGATAATGTTGCTATAGACATTGGGGTGCTTGTGTCCCTTCAAATCAATATTTTTGTATCCTTTGAATAAATACCTAGTAGTGCAATTGCTGGGTCATAGGGTAGTTCAATTTTTAAATTTTTGAGGAAACTCCATACTATTTTCCACAGTGGCTGCACCAGTTTGGAATCCCACCAGATGTGTAAAAGGGTTCCCCTTTCTCCCCATCCTCACCAGCATCTGTTGTTTCCTGTGTTATTAATTTTAGCCATTCTGACAGGTGTGCGGTGGTATCTCATCATGGTTTTGATTTGTATTTCCCTGATGATGAGTGATGTTGAGCATCTTTTTGTGTGTCTGTTGGCCAACTGTTTGTCTTTTTTGGAAAAAATATCGATTCATGTCTTCTGTCCATTCTTAACGGATTATTCATTTTTTAGGTGTTGTTTGATAAGGTTCTTTATAGATTTTTTTTTTTTTTTTTTTACGGTGTTACTTGAGAGTGAGAGAGTGAAAGCACAGGCACGAGCCCGGTGGGGGCAGGGGCAGATGGAGAGGGAGAAGCATACTCCTTGCTGATCCAGGAGTCCATGTGGGGCTCCACTTGGTGCTGGATCCCAGGATCCAGGATTATGACTGGAGCTAAAGGTGGACGTTTAACCGACTAGGCCACCAAGGTGCCCCATATAGATTTGGGGCACTAGCCCTTTATCAGATATGCATTTGCAAATATCTTCTTCCATTCATAGGTTGTTTTTTAAGTTTTGTTGGTTGTTTCCTTCACTGTGCAGAAGCTTTTTATTTTGATGAAGTCCCAATAGTTTATTTTTGCTTTTGTTTCCCTTGCTTCAAAAGACTTGTTAAGTAAGAGGTTGCTATGACCAATGTCAAAGACGTCTGTGTTTTCCTCTTGGATTTTGATGGTTTCTTGTCTTGCATTTAGGTCTTTCATCCGTTGTGAATTTATTTTTGTATATGGTGTGAAAAAGTAGTCCAATTTCATTCTTCTGGATGTTGCTGTCCAGTTTTCCCAACCCCAGTTTTTGAAGAGGCTGTCTTTCTTGCACTGGATATTCTGTCCTGCTTTGTTGAAGATTAGTTGACTGTATAGTTGTGGGTCCATTTCTAGGTTTCCTTTTCTGTACTATTGGTCTATGTGTCTGTTCTGTTGTCATACCAGTACCATACTATCTTGATGACTGCAGCTATGTAATATAGCTCAAAGTCCAGAATTGTGATACCTTCAGGTTTAACTTTCTTTTCCAAGATTGTTTTGGCTATTCAGCACTTTTTGTGGTGCCATACACATTTTAGGATTCTTTTTTCTAGCTCTGTGAATATATTTTTTAAGTTTAATTCAACAGATTAATCATTTCCGTCTTAATTGTAATTCTATCCTTGTTAATAATCTTAGGTGATATTAATTAATACTATATTTTTGTCCATGTTTTTCTGTTTATTCACTTAAATTATATAACTTGTGATTATTTATGAAGAAGACATAAAGCTTACTATAAGATTTTTATTAGTTGGTCTTATTTAAACTCTAAACTATACAAATAATCTTGAATATTTTACATTCATGAAATATTGACAGTTTTTGTCTAGCTGCCAAATTTAGAGCTTTAGCCTAATGAAGGCTAAGGAACCTTTGACAACACCTGTTCCCCAGGTAACATCATACATGTGCTGGGTGTTAGGTATCAGTCAGTTATTCCTGTGAGACATGACTAAGAGCCTGAGGGTTTTACAGATTCAGCATTGTTTTACTTGATTTATTTGTTTATTTATAATTTATTAAATGTTGGATAACTGTTTTGGTTTACTCTGTATCACCCATAATCTCTAGTTAGGTTTCAATATCTGATCCTACCTTAGAATTTGAAACACGTTCCTGATTATTACCTTAAAGATATCCCACAAGTTTCCTTTTCTATGTTAAAATGCTCAATTTAGAACCTGACATCACTCTTCTATAGCTATCACTGGTATAAAAAGAAGCCTAGCTTAATGGATGTAAATCTAGATTTCTAAGTTAGTCTAACACAGTCTGAATCTTGGTTCCACCATTTATTGGTTTCTGGCCTTGAGGACATCATTTAACTTCCTTGTTTAGAATTGTTTTTCACAAGTAAAATTGGATACTAATAGTACCTGATTGTTGGAGAGTATTACATGAGTTCCTACTTGTGAAATGTTTGAATCCACAGTATAAATACATAGGTAAATGCTCAAAACTTGTAATC
Source organism: Neogale vison (assembly GCF_020171115.1). Classification (NCBI taxonomy): domain Eukaryota; kingdom Metazoa; phylum Chordata; class Mammalia; order Carnivora; family Mustelidae; genus Neogale; species Neogale vison. Next base: position 34,088,688 of record NC_058102.1, on the reverse strand, counting down.
AAAGGGAACAGTCGTTTTAAAAGTATAACTTTATTTTTTTTGTCTTGTTTGCGATTGGTAGGATTGTATTTCTTGCCAAGTACTGTGCTAAGAGTTTTACTTAAATTCTCTGATTCAATCTTCTCAGAAACTCTGAAGAATGTATTAAAACTGTCAATATGAGGAAACTGGCTTTTAGAGTTTGAGAAGTGATTTGCCCAAGGTCATACAGAGAGTAAGTGGCTGGAAGGGAATGGAGATAATCTCTTTATCAAAACAGTGCTAGCGAAAATCAAATAAGATGCAGACACTGAAGGGCGAAGGTTCTTGGATAACCCTAAAATGTATATACAAACTTAGAATAAAAATATTTAGGAAAAAAATAAAGACTAATTATTAAATTAGGTAAAACTCTGGAAAACAAATAATCAATTTTGTTCTTTAGTGGTTTCTCATAGCTTGTATTAATATAAATTAAGAAACAGTTTAGTACCAACATGGTGATATATATCTGATTTGTGCCTTGTAATTAGCTCCTGTCTTACCTAATATTATTTTAATGTTATTATGATAACCCAGCATTGTTAAGGACCAAATCTATTAGGCTCTAAGAGTGATCATACTTTTAATCACCCATTTTAATTTTCAGATGGATGAGGACATCTCCAAATAGCCCCAAAATAAACCTATATTTTTGCTTCATTTACTCTTCTTATTTATACATAAATTAAATGATTTCTTTCCCTATTCTGCTGAAATTTTAAAATTTGCTACTTTTAAATCAATGCCAAATTCAGACTTGGGCTTTAGCCAAGGAAAGAAGCTAGACAAGTCAGGAAAAGAATTAGATCTGGACCAACAACCTTCTCAGAAAGGCAAATTTTTCTCTTAGGTCCTCCATTCCCTGGGACATTTTACTTGATCTTAATGTCAGGTTTTCTTAATTCCCCGTCTGATGCTGTCATCACTGGCATGCTTTCTATTTCTCCTCTTATAAAACTGGAGATTTACACATACCATATGTCCTTTTACATCATAGATGTTCAAATATTTTTGTATTAAATTTTTGAGCATTGAAGACATTAAAAGCCTTTAACTTCTATAATTTTTACTTCAGAGCATTTCTAATCCATCTTCCTTTGTGGTATTTTTTATTGTATGATTACAAGCATTTTCTTCTCCAGCTTTCTTCCTTTTAATACCAGCTTAGGGCACAGAGGTACATGATGTCGATTGTTTAAAAGTAGGTCTACACTATGGAGTATTATGCCTCCATCAGAAAGGACGAATATCCAACTTTTGTAGCAACATGGACGGGACTGGAAGAGATTATGCTGAGTGAAATCAGTCAAGCAGAGAGAGTCAATTATGATATGGTTTCACTCATTTGTGGAGCATAACCAATAGCATGGAGGACAAGGGGCGTTAGAGAGGAGTAGGGAATTTGGGTAAATTGGAAGGGGAGGTGAACCATGAGAGACTATGGACTCTGAAAAACAGTCTGAGGGGTTTGAAGTGGCGGGGGGGGTGGGAGGTTGGGGTACCAGGTGGTGGGTATTATAGAGGGCACGGATTGCATGGAGCACTGGGTGTGGTGAAAAAATAATGAATACTGTTTTTCTGAAAATAAATAAATTGGGAAAAAAAATGTAGGTCTTGTATTTCCAACCCTGTATAGAGTACTTGCTAAAAGTGCCAATGTGATTAAACATTAAGAATGGTGGAATAAATGCAAGCAACCAAAGAATACCTGAAAGTCATGCTCTAAAGAAGAGATGCTTGTAATCTTATTTCTGCTAAGCAAGACTCAATATTAGTCAAAGTAGACAAGGGTATGAATATTCATTAAAATCTGATCTGTCTATGAATATCTCAGTTTGCAACAATGACTATTCTTTGAATTACTATTTTCCTACTAAATTTTAAGCTCTGTAGTATTCATGGCCCTTAGCTTATGCATAATTGATGCTTTATAAACTTTTTTGATGAATAAAAACATAAAGGTCCTTTAAATTGCTTCAAATATAGATGGAACTGAAGGATGCTTATATAATGTCCTTGAATGTGCTGCTTCCTTTGATGGGCTAGATTCACTGTCCTGTGCATTGCAGGAAATCTCTTCACTTGGCTAATTCTTATCATCTCAAACATTAATCTTTTTTTTTCACTTTAATAGTATGTATTAGTGATGCTCAAATATGACCAATCAATGTGCTTAGGCATTTTACATTTCTTTCTTTCTTTTTTTTAAATTAACATATAATGTATTATTAGCCCCAGGGGTACAGGTCTGTGAATCGCCAGGTTTACACACTTCATAGCACTCACCATAGCACATACCTCCCCAATGTCCATAACCCCACCACCCTCTCCCAAACCCCCCTCCCCCCAGCAACCCTCAGTTTGTTTTGTGAGATTAAGAGTCACTTATGGTTTGTCTCCCTCCCTTCCTACCCCCAAAACCCCCACGTTGCATCTCCACTTCCTTATATCAGGGAACTCATATGATAGTTGTCTTTCTCCAATTGACTTATTTTGCTAAGCATAATATCCTCTAATTCCATCCACGTTGTTGCAAAAGGCAAGATTTAATTTCTTTTGATGGCTGCATAGTATTCTGTGTGTGTGTGTGTGTGTGTGTGTGTGTGCGTGTATCACATCTTCTTTATCCATTCATCTGTTGATGGACATCTAGGTTCTTTCCATAGTTTGGCTATTGTGGACATGGCTGCTATAAGCATTTGGGTGCACATGCCCCTTCGGATCACTGTTTGTATCCTGAGGGTAAATACCAGTAGTGCAATTGCTGGGTCGTAAGGTAGCTCTATTTTCAACTTTTTGAGGAACCTCCATTCTGTTTTCCAGAGTGGTTGCACCAGCTTGCATTCCCACCAACAGTGTTGGAGGGTTCCCCTTTCTCCGCATCCTCGTCAGCATCTGTCATTTCCTGACTTGTTAATTTTAGCCATTCTGACTGGTGTGAGGTGGTATCTCATTGTGGTTTTGATTTGTATTTCCCTGATGCCGAGTGATGTAGAGCACTTTTTCATGTGTCTGTTGGCCATCTCGATGTCTTCTTTGCAGAAATGTCTGTTCATGTCCTCTGCCCATTTCTTGATTGGATTATTTGTTCTTTAGGTGTCGAGTTTGCTAAGCTCTTTATAGATTTTGGATACTAGCCCTTTATCTGATATGTCGTTTACAAATATCTTCTCCCATTCTGTCCGTTGTCTTTTGGTTTTGTTAACTGTTTCCTTTGCTGTGCAAAAGCTTTTGATCTTGATGAAGTCCCAACGTTCATTTTTGCCCTTGATTCCCTTGCTTTTGGTGATGTTCTAGGAGGAATTTGCTGCAGCTGAGGTCGAAGAGGTCGCTGCCTGTGTTCTCCTCAAGGATTTTGATAGATTCCTTTCTCACATTGAGGTCCTTCATCCATTTTGAGTCTATTTTCGTGTGTGGTGTAAGGAAATGGTCCAATTTCATTTTTCTGCATGTGGCTGTCTAATTTTCCCAACACCATTTGTTGAAGAGGCTGTCTTTTTTCCATTGAACATTCTTTCCTGCTTTGTCGAAGATTAGTTGACCATAGAGTTGAGGGTCTATTTCTGGACTCCATTCTGTTCCATTGATCTATGTGGCTGTTTTTGTGCCAGTACCATACTGTCTTGATGATGACAGCTTTGTAATAGAGCTTGAAGTCCGGAATTGTGATGCCGCCACCTTTGGCTTTCTTTTTCAATATTCCTTTGGCTATTCGAGGTCTTTTCTGGTTCCATATAAATTTTAGGATTATTTGTTCCTTTTTTTTTTTTGGAAAAAGTTGATGGTATTTTGATAGGGATTGCATTAAATGTGTAGATTGCTTTAGGTAGCATAGACATTTTCACAATATTTGTTCTTCCAATCCATGAACATGGAACATTTTTTCATTTCTTTGTGTCTTCCTCAATTTCTTTCATGAGTACTTTATAGTTTTCCAAGAATAGATTCTTTGCCTTTTTGGTTAAGTTTATTCCTAGGTATCTTATAGTTTTGGGTGCGATTATAAATGGGATTGACTCCTTAATTTCTCTTTCTTCTGTCTTGTTGTTGGTGTAAAGAAATGCAACTTATTTCTGTGCATTGATTTTATATCCTGACACTTCACTGAATTCCTGTACAAGTTTTAGCAGATTTGGAGTGGAGTCTTTTGGGTTTTCCACATATAGTATCATATCATCTGCGGTAGTGATAGTTTGACTTCTTCTTTGCTAATTTGGATGCCTTTAATTTCTTTTTGTTGTCTGATTGCTGAGACTAGGACTTCTAGTACTATGTTGAATAGCAGTGGTGATAATGGACAGCCCTGCCGTGTTCCTGACCTTAGGGGAAAAGCTCTGTTTTTTCCATTGAGAATGATATTTGCAGTGGGTTTCAAACATTAATCTTTTAAGAAAACTTTTTTTGATTTCAGCTTAGAACACCACTCTTTGTGTTCCCACAATATCCTGAATAAAATTTAATATGATATAAAATGTAATATGATATAATATGTAATATGATATAATAGCCTCTTTACTTTTGCTTATCACTTACTGCTTATATGAGGCATTATTCTATGTGCTTTGTCTATAACAAGTAATGAAATCCTCACAACAACATTTTGAGGTAGGAAATAAAACTTTATAACTTTATTCTTATTAGAAAAGTGAAAATCTTTCTGGACTTACAGATAAAGATTATCTAGAAACATCTTGTCTAATTTTTGTATGAACTTTTTTAAAAAAGATTTTATTTATTTATTTGACAGAGAGAGATCACAAGTAGGCAGTTAGGCAGGCAGAGAGAGAGGGGGAGGCAGGCTCCCTGCTGAGTGGAGAACCCAATGTGGGGCTCGATCCCAGGACCCTGAGATCATGACCTGAGCCAAAGGCAGAGGCTTTAACCCACTGAGCCACCCAGGCGCCCCTTGTATGAACTTTTTAAAAAAAATTTCTTAAGATGACTAATGGAAGAGGATTTGGGTAAAGTCAAAAGCAATAAAATAAAATTGAAAAGTAGGTGGGAGGCCCAACTTGGAGATAATTGTAGATCAATTTTAACCTCCTTTTAAAAAATTTAATATGGTACCTTTTTATATAACTAAGCATCTGAAATCTTTCCATGACCTCTCATTGCTCTTAGAACAAAAGCAATCTTCCATATCATGGCCCACCTGACTGTAAATGTCAGACCCTTAATTCAGTTCCTCAAATATGATAAGAAACTTTTTACTTTGAAGCTTTGTATTTCATTGTTTTGCCTAGAAACTCTGCCCTCCACACTTTGCACAAATGACTCTCTCATTGTTTAGTTTATGTTTCCACTCCCATAAGAGAGCTTTCTCTTACAACGCTGCCCAAGTAGCCTTTTCCTCTCTACCCAGTTACTCTCTCACACAGCACCTGCTCCATTTATGGCGTTTATATGCTATTGTCCTATTTATTAATTTAAACTGTTACATATAGTGTACCTGGGTAGCTCACTTGGTTAAGCATCTACCTTTGGTTCAGGTCATGATCTCACGGTCCTGGGATCAAGCCCTGCATCAGGCTCTTTGCTTAGTGGGAGTCTGTTTCTCCCTCTCCCCCTAACCTCAAATAAATAAATAAAATCTTTGAAAAAAAGTTACTTATATGTTGTTTTTTCCACTAATAGAATGTAATTTCCATGAAGGGAGAACTATGTCAGGCAGACATTTCACAGTTTTATCCTCAGCACTTAGAATATAGCCAAGTATATATTTAGTAGTCAATAAATATTTCAATAAAAAAGAAAATATGTGTATGTGACATGCTTGTAATTAAAACTCCCTAAATGTATTCTAGATACTATCATGCTATTTTTAAATATAAGGTTCAGAATTATTTTAATTTTTATGGAAAAAAAATTTGATTAGGAATTCAGTCCAGTAAAGCATGAAACAAACTGTAAAAATTTAAAAATTATGTAATTTTAAAAAAATTATTAAAATTTTCAAAATTACCATAATTACCTTATGGATAAGGTGGATTCAGGAAGTAGTCATCCAGGGTCAGAGAGAAGCTGATTAAATTCTTCTTTATACAATTAGTTATGAATGGTTTCTATTTTCTGCTTCCCCCCAAATTCAGCCAAAAGAGAATATTTATTCTATATTCTACAGTGTGTGTGTTGGTTGGGGGGTGTGTGAGTGTGTGTTTGTGTGTGTGTATAGACACACACATATCTAATGTATATATCATTTACATGTATGTATACACGTTATATATGTTTCGTGTGTGTATATATATTCTATCTATCTATCTGTCTATCTCAAATGATCTCTACATTTCTTCCAATGCAATATTTGCCATACTATATAGAGAGATAGATATTGGATATATAATTAAAAAATGGGAGAGGTGCCTGGTTGGCTCAGTTGGTTAGGCCTTGGACTCTTAATTTCTGTTCAGGGCGTGATCTCAGGGTTGTGAGATAAAGCTCCAGGTCCTGCTTGGTCTCTGTGGGGAGTCTGCTTGTCACTCCCTCCCTCCCCCATTCTGCTTGCAAGGATTCCTGTTCTATCTATCTAAAATAAATAAATAGATAAAATCTTCAAGAAAATAAAAGAATTGGGAAGGGAGTTCTCAAAGAGCTCGTAGCGTTCTTTGAAATGAACCATGATATGTAGGCTATGAGATGTTAGTATTTTCCATTCAAAAAATACAAGAGGACTTCCACTTCTACTAATAGGAAACTACGAAATCCAAACCAATCCTCCTGAAGAGAATAACTTAAAAAGCTGGAAAAATTATTTTTAAAGAATCTAATTGAAGTCATTGGAGAACTAACAAGTAAGTAGAGAATTGTAAGTCAAGGAAGAAATACATAGAGGTGAGAAGCTGAGCAAAGCTTTTGATAATGTCATCAGTATAGGTGAGTTGCAAATAGACTTTCTAGTAGCCTCTTGCCAGAAACAAACATAAGCCATCTCCAAAAATAGATAACATCAACCCACACTTACATTTATCTCTACATTTCTTCCTATGCAATATTTGGCACACAATTAAAAAAATAGGTATGGAAGGATATGAGATGTCATAATTGAGTAATAATAAACAAAAATAGAGCCAACAAGATTTCAGATAATGGAGATTTTTAAAGAAATATACATAATAATGTTAGGGATATGGAAGAAATTGAGAACTTCAATAGATATTAAGCCTATAAAAATATTCAAGAGGAAAGTCTATAACTTAAAATCACAACAACTGAAATTAAGAACTCACTAATTAGATTGAACTACAGATTAATAAAAACTGAGAAGAGAGCTGCTAGATGGGAAAATAGCTCTGATAGAAATATCTGAATAGAAGCATGAAATGAAAGAGAATAATTGATAGGGAAAAGAGAAGAGACATGTGAAATACATCAAAAATGTCTCATACATGTGTAATTACCGTCCAAGGAGCCGTAGTGAGAGAGAATGGTGTAGAAGTAATATCTGAAAAGTTAATGGTTGAGAATTTACTGAAAGTGATGAAAAACTTCAAGTTGTGGATTTAAGAAACTCCATGAACCTCAGAACATGTATACATACAAAGAAAACCACACTACAGCACGTCATAGTAAAATTGCTAAAAAAAAAGGGAGGGGGGAGAGAACATTTCTTTCTTTAAGGAGCCAGAGAAAAATACTTATTATCATTCAAAGGAGCAATCATAATGAATAATTAAACTGGTTTCTAAATAGAAACAATGAAACCCAGAAGACAATTGTTGTTCTGCCCCACAATTGTGTTGTGCCCCTCCCCAAATTCAGGGGTTGAAAGACGTAAACCTCTGATTATATTTGGAGATAAGGTTTTTAAGGAGATAAATAAGGTTAAATGAGGTCAGGTGAGTGGGTCCCTAATCTAGTAGGACTGGTATACTTATCAAAAGAGGAAGAGACATGAAGAGTGTATGCTCACAGAGAAAAGGGTAAGTGCAAATGCAGTGAAAAGGTGGCCATCTGCAAGCCAAGGAAAGGCATCTGAGAGATTAAACTGGCTGGCACTTTGTTCTCAGACTTCTAGCCTTCAGAACTGTGAGAAAATAAATTTCTGTTGTTTAAGCATCTAGTCTGTGGTATTTTGTTATGGCAGCCTAGGCTGACTAATATAAGTGTAATGATATCCTCAAAGTACTGAAAGAAAGTTCTGAGGCACCTGGGTGGCTCAGTGGTTAAAGCCTCTGCCTTTGGCTCAGGTCATGATCCCAGGGTCCTGGGATCAAGCCTCACATTGGGTTCTCTGCTCAGCAGGGTGCCTGCCTCCTCCTCCTCTCTCTCTGCCTGCCTCTCTGCCTACTTGTGATCTGTCTGTCAAATAAATTTAAAAAAAAATGTTATTTAAAAAAAAAAAAGGAAGAAGAAAGAAAGTAAGTTCCACCATAAAGGTCTATACCCAGCAAAACTTTTATCTTCAAAAATGAAAGTAATGCACTCATGACACCCAGTTCCCCACCTGCTGTTTCTTTGTATAGCCACAAGGAAGGAGGAGGAAAACACTTGGATTCCTGAGCTAAGCTTCACAAAGAGGGACACATGGGTGGCTCGCTTGGTTCAGTCTGCCTTCGGCTCAGGTGATGATCCCAGGGTCCTGGGATTGTCCCACATCGGGCTCCTTGCTCAGCTGGGAGCCTGCTTCTGCCTCTGCTTGCAGCTCCTTCTGCTTGTGTGCTCTCTCTCTCTGACAAATAAATAAATAAGATCTTTAAAAAATTAAATAAATAAATAAATAAATAACTTCACAAAAAAGTGGACAACAGTAATGGTTCTGGGAGAGGAGGCCCATGGCAACCTTTTCTTTCTTTCTTTCCTTCTTCTTCTTCTTCTTTTTTTTTTTTAAATCTGTATTGTCCCTTGCTCCATGGCGGTGGGGGGGAGGGGGATCTCCGCCCATCTGTATTGGATATCGACGTACTTGCTACATAGGAAAATTTCTATATTTTGGAGATAGTTTCAAAGTTTCAAAGAAGTATTACAATACCTTAGAAAGTTCATCATTAAGAAGATTCATCTTCTATCTAAAGAAGGCTTCATGAGATTAGCAATGGATTTGGACTGAGAAGTCAGGTTTGAATTGTGTGTAGATACTAGCTGTATGATCCATATCTTTGTTTCTCATCTGTAACTGGGAACACCAGTCTTTACTTCTCATGATATTTTGAGAATTAAATGACAATATAAGGCTTTCTAGCTAAAAGTGATGGATCTGAAAGCCCTCACTAAAACTTCAGCAAAGATAATTTTTATGATGCATACTAACAAATATAGGAATATAAGGAAGGTGCAGCAGCAATATAATTTTTTTAGATCAGAACATAAATATATGAGTAATAAATAACAAAAACTCAAAGCAGCAATAAAATATGAGAACTATTTTAGACTCAAAAGTTTAGGAATTGACGATATCAGGCTCAATGGAAGTAGTGTGAAGAGACCTGGGTTACCTGTGCAAAATTCTTGAAGTTAAATTTTTTATGTAGAATAAAACAGAATCTGTAACTCAGGAACATCCTTGACACCTTGCTAAAACTAAGAAGCAAAAGTGTAGTTATACATGTTAAGTACTAAAGCCCTTTCCCCTACTCAGCTCTCAAAATTCTGATAATCATGTTTTGTAGTCAGTTCAAGTGGCTATAACAAAATACCATACTCTGGGTGGATTAAAAAAACAAAAGTTTATTTCTCATAGTTCTGGAGGCTGGGAAGTCCAAAATCGAGATACCAGCTGATACAGTTCCTACTGAGAGCTCTCTTTCTGGCTTACATATGGCCACTTTCTTATGTACACATAAGGCTTCCCCTTGGAGAGAGGAGATCTCTTTCTTCCTCTTCTTACAGGACCACTAATCCCATCATGCTCCATTCTCTTGACTTAATCTAGCCTGAATTACCTACCAAAGACCCCACTCCAAATACCATCACATTGGGAATTGGGTTTCAACATAGACATTTTGGGGAGACACAGCATTCATTCCATAGCACCATGCTTTTAACCTCCAAGAAAGAGATTGCAAGAGTGTTTCTGGAGATTCTTATAAGTCCAAGAGGAAACATCTAAATATTGACATTAGGTATTTCCAATATAAGACTCGGGTAAGTCATCTTAAGGTGAAAGTCAGAAGAGTTCTCATTTACTAGTACAGAGTTTCCTATCAACTTTATAGACCACCACTCTAAAATATAAGCACACAAATGAGGGTCTGAAGCAAATTTAAAACATGAAAGATAGAGAAAAAGCTAATAAATGTAATAACTTGAGCAGACATGTACCAGGTGAAAAATTCTTCAGATACACCATGAATACTGTCACTGACATAAAAAAAGATTGCATGCATGAAATAAGTATGAGATGCTATAATAAGAAAGAGAGGTTAGAGAACCAAAAATATCTTTTTGAAAATAAAAACATGATATCAGAAATGAAGACTTGGCAGAAGATTAGAAGATAGTGTTAAAAGAAATTTCCCAGAAACTGGAGCAAAAATACAAAGTGATGTGAAACATGAGAGAAAATGTAGAGAAGAGACTTATTCCAGGAGGTCCAACACTTGATAAATAATAGGAGATCCAAAAAGAGAGAACATTCAACAACAAATAGATTGAAAGAAATCAGAGAAATCATTCCAAAAAATTCCCCAAACTAAAGGATACCAGTTTCTATAACAAGAGAGCCCATTGCATGTTAGGAAAATGAAGGATAATAAACCCATCCTTCCAGAATGTCTTTGAAAAACGTCATAAAACTGAGGACAAAGGTAAGAGCCAAAAAGTCCTCCAGAAAGAAAAAGAGAACATGCAATGAATGAGTTATCTAAAAGGCATTGGATTCCCAAAGTTAACCTCAGAATCCAGAAGATAATAGAACAGTATGTTCAACATTCTTAGAAAAAGTTATTTCCAACCTAGAATTCTGTAAACATACAAACTATTAATAAATTTAAAAATATAAAACATGCCAAGTCTTAATTTATCTCCCTTGCAAACTTGCTCAGTAAGTACTGGAGGAACTACTCCATAAAAATGAAGAGGTCAACCATGAAAAAGGAATTCATGAAATCTAGCAAAGAAAGAGACAAGGGACTATTTACAGTGATGGGAGGAGAGATTCGGGATGACAACTTATACAGGTTTAGAGAATAAATATTCCAAGATGAAAGAAAACATCATGTACCATGTCTCAGAGAAAAAAAAATCTTTCTGATTGTCTATGTGCTGAAATGTATTTGAAAGGAGATATATACTTCAGGAAGAGAGTTTGGGAGTAACCTATGGATAAGTGTATAGAATACTAATGCATGAAAGTATAGTAGTTGTAGCCTTCTAATAGGGAATTTGGAAATGATAGTACACATAGAAGACTAATTAAATGTAAAAAAAATGGGACAAGGGGCGTTAGAGAGGAGTAGGGAATTTGGGTAAATTGGAAGGGGAGGTGAACCATGAGAGACTATGGACTCTGAAAAACAGTCTGAGGGGTTTGAAGTGGCGGGGGGGTGGGAGGTTGGGGTACCAGGTGGTGGGTATTATAGAGGGCACAGCTTGCATGGAGCACTGGGTGTGGTGAAAAAATAATGAATACTGTTTTTCTGAAAATAAATAAATTGGGAAAAAAAATGAGATAACTAAATGTGAGAAAACAAAAAATAATTTGTACAAGATGTAAGATGTTATCTGTAACTGCTGTGCTACTTTTTTCTATGAGCAGCTGTTTGAGTTCAAGTGAACACTTAAATTCGTGAAACACAATAGGCTTCACGCAACACTAAATTTACTTAGCTTTAAGGAAGGACAAAGGAGAGGAAACCACAAAGCATGGTTAATATAAAGAGGACATTGTGACACCTTGGCAGAGCATCTAGTGTCCTACGCCTTCACTTAGGAAACACGTGGGCATGAATGATGAGGCTGTAAATCTGTGGACGCTTCAGTTAAGGGAAGCCATCAGCTCTCCTAACAGTTTTTATAATCAGTCATATAGTCTTCTCAACTAATAACCTAGTCCACTTAGGGATATATAGCTAGCTCCCCGTTCTCTGGTTCAGTTGCATCTCATTCATACTACTTGCTTTTGCTCAGTAAACAATCTCAGATGTGAGGTAAAAGTCCTTGGTCTGATACAGCTGCATTCCCATTGATCTTTCATGTTGCATTGATTAAATTCTAATAATTTCTTGACATGAGGTTCAAATCCTCATACCTACCTAGAGGAAAACCATAGTACAAGCTATTAACCCTTCTTTTCCAGTACCATCTATGGCTGAGCTGTAAATGTATTTACATGTTGTAAAAAGATAAACACTGAATCATGTTCTAAACAAAAATTACGAGATTTTTAGGAAATGGTAAGAAAAGGTATATATGTGTATAGTAGACATGTAAAAGTGCTTAATCTTCCTCTTTCCTACTGTGAAGTCAATAGGTAATATGAAAACACAAAAATAAGGACATCAAAATTCATGCAAGCCCGTAGTGAAAGAAATGACAAAGATGGTTGCATAGGTTTGTCTCTAAGAGTGTAAATTGAGGATGGAGAGGAGCAGAACTGGGGTAACCATTTTCCATTCTTAAAAACATGTCATATATAACCTTGATGCTTTTTCCTAATGATTAAGTGAGATATTTTTTAAATCATATATTAAAGGGTCTGGTTTTTAATGAAAAGCTAATAAATGAAAACATATTAAAGTAAAACAAGAATTTTTAAACAAGCAAAGCAGAATTCTTCACTGATACACCAAGCCCAAATAAATACTAAAGGATATTCTTCAAGCAACAGGAAAAGGATTCCAGCTGAAATCTTGGAGATATAAGAAGTAATGAGGAGTGAGGTAGGATGAATATGTAGGTAAATCTAAAGGAACATTGACTTAGACCAGGAGATCTAACAATGACAGTAATTTCTGGTTAGTTTGAAATATTCATAGATGGGTCACAAATAATATTTATGCTTTGTTTTTCATGACTCTGTATCAAATCATTTGCCTAGTTTTGTTTGTTTGTTTTATGAGTCTTTAATTCATCTGTTTCTTTTTGTTTTCTCCATCCCAGCAGAAACACATACTCTAGCTTGGAATTAGGTAGAACTAAGTTTGGATCCTGTCCAAACCCATGTAATTTTGGTGAAGATATTTAACTTACTATACTAAATTTTCTCATTCATTAATTGGAGCAAATAATATATACCACATAAGTCATTAGATACATTGAATAAAAATGCTTGGAAGATGTAAGAATATCCTAGATTTTAGAATGTGTGGACTAAGACTAAATTCCTTATATTCCCTATTTAATCCACCAATATATATTTACTGAATATCCACCATGAGGTTGGCATTGTACAAAGAGATGAAGATATGGTAGTGAACGAAATAAACACAGACAATGGGTAATAGAGTTCACTATCTGGCAGAGATGGGAGTAAGGTTTATTAATAAATATCCCTGTACATATATAATGACAAACTGAATAAAGTTCTATGAGGGAAAGTAAGGGGTACTCTTTATGAAACTAGCCCAATCATCTAAGGGAAGAAGTGACACTGAATTTGAAGTTCAAGTAGGAGCGACTAGGCAAATGGAGAAGTTGTATATAACAAGTCGTCCAGGCCAAGGTATAGGCCTACTAAAAGACTTTGAAGACAAAAATAGCCTATGCCATCAGGAAACTGAACAAAGGCTGGTATGGCCAGAGAACAAGGAATGAGATGAAGCTGGCAGGGCACAGAGCAATTTTAGTCTGTCCCATCTGGTCCACGTTGAGGATTTGGCTTTCCATATTCCAAGAACAACAGTCAATGCAAGCAAAAGATGGAATGGTCAGATTTGTTCTTTAAGTAGTGGTTGTGAACCATGCGTTGTGGAGAACAGACAGAAAGGAAATAAAGTGAACATGGTAAGACCAGTTAAAAGGTCACTGCAGTAGTGCAGCATGGAGACAGTAGCTTAGACTGGAGTAAATACAGTGGACACGGTAAGGTAGGGAGAAAAGGCAAAGAAATAGTGGCCACAAGGTATGGGTAAGTTTAACCTCTTATCTATTGAATGGGAAGAATAACACCTATCTCATAGAGTAGTTGTGAGGAGTGAAATCACTGCTTAGCACAGTCCTCAGTATGCGGCAGGTCATTATTTTTATTTCAATTAGCAATTTCAAACTTCAACACTATAACTCTCTCTCTCTCTCTTTCTCTCAATAAGTGGTTTCCTACATCTTTTCCAAGGCTAAAATTTTCGCCCCTGCTTTGGATATTATTCTGCCTGATCCCATGATACTCTGTTTATTTATCTCCTGTCTTTTGTTTCTTAGATTTCTGTCTACTACTGTATCCACCAACTTCTTCAAAATCAACATATGAACAAGCTGCATGTCTGCCACCAAAAATGTGACTCTACCCTTTTCAAGCTACTACCCCACCCATCTCTCTTTCTAACTTAGCAGCCTCCATAGACAGTTCTAGTCAGGGACTTTATTCCCCACCTTGTAGTCATTCTGCATTTTTCATTTATTCAATAAGCATCTTTGAGCTTCTATTTTCTTTCATTGTACAGACTGGAGGCACAAGTAAAACTCAGTTCCTGCTTTGGAAGGCCAGTCTAGTGAGAGACACAAGCATAGTGAATAAACTGAAATGTATCATCTCATATACCAACGATACTTTTATAAAGTTATGCAGACTATACATCTTCAACATTCCCCCTCAAACTACATTCCATACATTAATCAATGTTTACCTCTCAATTATTAACCTCAGGACCTTTTTTCTGCCCTCACTTTACTAGGCCTTTCTTCCAGAATTTCTCTCCCTGGAGCTTCTCTTTTCCCCTCTCATCTTCATCCCCACTCTCTCCTGGATCTCCCGTTTATTCGGCCACTCCTTTTTAGTTGTCTTCCGTGTCTCTTCCTGTTCCATAAGTATCAGTATCTCATGAAATTTTGTCTCTGACCTTACCATATATTCAAGCCACATATGTATTTACTTCTATAGCCTATGTATACTTTGTCAGATATTATACTTCCATAAATATGCAAAATCAAACATCATCAAAGTATAAATCAGACCTAGTCCAATGGCATAATGAAATGAACAAGATATAATGAATAACACGGAGGACATTGGGAGATGGAGAGGAGGAGTGAGATGGGGGAAATCGGAGGGGGAGACAAACCCTGAGAGACTGTGGACTCTGAGAAACAATCTGAGGGTTTTGGAGGGGAGAGGGGTGAGGGGTTGGTTGAGCCTGGTGGTGGGTATTATAGAGGGCATGTATTGCATGGAGAACTGGGTGAGATGCATAAACAATGAATTTTAAGGAACACACTCACAAAAAAATAAAGTTAAAAAAAAAGATATAACACCTAATCCTCTCATGTACATTATAATGTTTAGAGGCAGTAACAACTAAATGTCTATCTCTATCCTTCCCCCTGTTGATTTTCAAACCTAGCAGGTCTAATACGAAGTGTGTGTATTCATTCCACTCTACCTAGAATTACTCAACTTAGAAAAATCAGAATCATTTTTAATTCTGTTATCCTTCTTATTTGTTGAATATGAACACCACCCCACATCAGCTACTGTCTTCAGTGTCTCTTGCCTTGAAATATTGTGATAGCCCGTTTTTTAATATCCACACAATCTTTCAGTATTGTAAATGCTGTCATCAGTTTGTATTGCAATGTCTTTCTAAATTGCAATTCTGCTTAAAAAAAAAAAAAACTACAATTCTGCTAGAGCACGCCTCTGTTTAAAATCTTACAATGCCTTTCTGTTTCCTCTAGAACAAATTCCAAAATCTGAAGCATACAGTGCCCTTTATATACAGGTCCCAGTCTACCTCGCCAGCACTACCTTGTATCATCTCCATACTCCCTAAAATATTCTCTAAACATATTGAACTGTTTCTGTACTGTATCTCTACTATATAACTTGGATTTTTTTTATCACCTTTGCAGCTTCAGACTTCTTATCCTTCATGACTCAGATAAATGTCATTTCATCTGCACATCATTCCTAATGCCACCTTCTGTAGGCCTTTGCCTATGTTTCTTTAATACTGTCCTATAACTATATGTTTTTATCTATTTCCTCCCCTGACTATAAATCTTTCCAAGGTCAGGGATCCAGTCTTAGTCATATTTCTGTTTCCTCCCATCCCCAAAATGTAGCAGCAGTATTAGATTCAACTATACTAGGCACTCAGTAAGTATTTGTTGAATTAATAAACAGTTCTGACTTTAAAAAAATATCTTTGGATTCTCAGAAACACTCTTCCTGCCAATTGCTATTACTCAAAGTCAGATATTGGCCTGTTCCCAACTTAAACTTACAACTCATTCAGTGTTCACATTCAAGCTTTAGGTCCCACTGCCTCAGCCACCCTTTGGGTCTATTTAGCAAACTTTGGAATTCATTTAATCATTTCCTACTTAAGCTTCACCAGCTGTGAGGCTTTGGATCTTGAAAAATTTCATCATTATAAACAGTATCCCTTCATTTTTAAGGTTCATAGGTTTTTTTTTTTTAACATTTTCTGGAAGGATAGAGATGAGTAATATATTAAAGTCAAGGTATGTTTTTAATGTTTCTAGAAAACTAAATAATTCTATTTTCCATCAAGATTTTATAGTAGTTTAATAGAATTGTGAGTTCCCATGAGTTTTCCCCAAAGCTTCACTACCTTCTGCAGGATTTTTACAAATCTTTATTTTAATTATAAAATGATACTCAACCTAATGGTTAAGAGAGTAGGGCCAGACTATCTAGGTTTAAACCCCAACTCCACCCCTTGCCAGAGGTATGACTGTCATCCACTTAACTTTTCTATGTCTCTTTCCTTTATGAAATTGGCATAATGATTTAAATTATGCCTATCGCTGAGAGTTGAGCAAATTGATCAGTACATGTAAAATGCTGGAAATAGTACCTAATGTATAGTAAGCTCAATACATTTTAACTGCTGTTATTATCAAGAACAGTAGCCATTACAATGAAATTTGTACAAGTTAGAATTTGATTATAGTAACTGGATACATTTTGAAACATTATACTTTAATATATGGGGTATATGTATAGGGGAAATGTATTATTCTGCTTAGCTGATCACTTTTAGGTGGACAGGGATTTTCCAGGTGAAGGTAAACACATATACTTGAGTGAACAGACAAGGTACAGATTCTGGGCAATGATTCATTTTACTCTTAAGTTTTAGCTGGACAGACTTGATAGGCAGCTTTAATCCAGATTTTTCAAGTGATGTCAATCAATCAATCAGTCACACTTCTGGCATTAACCTCCCACCCCCAATGTATATGCTATCTCTTGTCATTTCTTTTCTTCACTCTGTATAAGGTCTTGAACTTAGGTAGCCTATTGAAGCATGAATTAAAGAAGAAACTGATATCTTTAAACATTCCAGTAATAAATCTAATTATAAAAATTAACTTAGTTTTTATCCCCCACTTGGAGATCAAATATTTTGATTCAGGTATTGATACATGCTTTATAAAGATAAAATTTATTTTGCAATTTTATTCAAGAAGAATAGAAGAAACAGAATTGCTGAACTGAAACAATGAATTGATTTTCTGTAATTATTGTGATCCTAAGATTTATAATTTTTCACAAATTTGAGGTGTTATCAATATTACATAGAAATAAGTTATCCCTCATAGTTTTCTAAACTATATGCTGTAATTCTTTGTATCAGTGACCTTAAGTTCTATATGAGATTTTCCTATGTAAGGAGAAAAGATCATATCAAGTACTATTTACAAATTAATTAGATAAATTACTATGGTAAATAACATCTAACTTAATTTTAAGAAATTAAAACTTATTTACTGTAGAGCCAGCATTTTATCACCATCCAAATGCTAAACTCAAAGTTTTTATCAAGCTCAAAGTTGCCACTCTCTCAAAGATCTCTCAAAATTGCCACTTATGAATGAGATGCTTATGTTTAAATGGATTATTTGTGTTTGTGCTGGTGTGTACCTTGAAGCTTTCCAATTTCATGTTGTACTTGTTTCCATTCTCATATATTTGTACATGTTCATATATACAGACTTCCATCAGATAAAATAAGTTTTTATTTTTAGCATGCAATGTTAAATTGGAATTTATACATTTTTCCTTAAATTGTCTTAACAGATACTATATCCCTTAAATTTAACTTTATGTGTTTTTTCTTTGATATTTCTATCAATTTTAGGAGAGTAAATGTTTAAATATATTACTGAGTAAGCTTTTCTATTGCTATGTGTATGTGTTAATAATTTATACATTTGAACATTTTAATGTTTAAAATATTTTAATTTTAACTTGAATGTTCATAAATGCCATTGCATTTGGAAACTTAGGTCCAAAGAGAGTTGCATGTGTTCTCAAAAAAAATCTATAAAAATCTTACTCTTTCTCACTGTTTCTTCAAAGAAGAAAAAATGTTCCTCTTTAAAAAAATACTAGTAGTCATCTCTAAAAATGTCATCGAGTCACCTCTGAGTTTAAAATATTTTCCTGTGAGAAGTATGTAAAAACACCTGAATTATTTTCCTCTAACTCATCTCACCCATAATAATAAGAAAATGTAGAAATAGAAACAATGACAGGGGTTGGTGTATACGAAGGAGAATAGACCCTTTTTATATCTTTTTATTTGACTATTAACTAAATTTGTGTGTGCCAAGATTTAGGTTAGTTGAAACCCCCTACAAACGGGCTTATGGAAACAGTAACTGATCCTTCTAACATTATGTTTTTTAATACACCACGAGAATGCATTTCCCGAAAAGTCTAAGATCCCTATCTTGGGATGTGATGAAATGCTTTTAAAAATTCTACAGTAGAGGAGAAACACCTTTCTTAAAATTTTAAATCATGTATTTAATGTGCGTTCTCACAATAGAGCCCAGTGCACTGAAGTATTTTCTCATTTTTTAAGGGAATTAATGGCTCTCCACCAGCCCTTTAACATGTAAAATGAGTAAGTTACTTGTGTCCAGTACATCCAAAAAAGAGCCAGGATAAAATAAACATAAGGGGTTGGATATCTTGGAAAAAATCTGTCATGGGTTTGGGTTAATCATCTCCAGAAGAAATTCAACTTGATGCCTGAAATGTAAGACTTCTTGGAGAAAGCAGAAAGGCCTGAGGCAGTGTTGATCTGAAGGAGTGCTCTCCATGGGTCAGAGCTGCTCTGCTGGCAGAGTGCAAACCCAGTTCACAACCGAGGCCTCTGAAAAGTTGTAAAAGACTGCAGGGGCCTTCAGTGCACGCACTCCAGCTTTGGTTACATAGTTTTAATAGCCCGGTTTCTTATTATAAAATAAAACTTAAAAATAAAATCTGTGCCTAATTTTCCAACTTTCTGTCTGTCAGTGATAGGATTGCTTCCTTTAACATTTGTGGAAGAAAACATCGACTTCTCTAGTTTTAGTGATCATATATAAAAGTTATGTAAATATGGAATACCTTTATCTGGTGCAATTTTCATAATGTCCTATTCTTAGGCTTCTGAACGTTAGAAAGTGGGGTTTTCAAGCAATACTTTGGCTCCATTCTCTTCTACCAGTTTTCATCCATTTTTAAAATATATGTTTTTTCCAACCACAAGCTTCTCTTTGCCTAAAATCCCTAATACTAACGGCTTTGGAAACTGTGCAAAATGATAATTTTGATTTCAAGTAATGATCATCGACTCTAGGGAAACTGATCTAATGCTAAATGACTCAAATCCAATATTTACTCATTTTGCATCAACCTCCTCCTATTTTGTCTATTTCCATCATCAGAGGTACATTGCATTCATTTGAAATAATATCAGGTGAATATAAAAACAGAAAGTGTGTCATGGGCTTGGGTTGAACATTATTACATAGGAGTAATTATACAATTTTGTCCTGTATGATAGTAAAATGTGCTGCAAACTTGGATGGCAAGCTTTAAGTGTGCTTTAGAAGAAAAATAATATAGAGGAGCAACTTTTATGTTCCCTTTGCTTTTGCCACCCTCCTCCATTTTATAGCACCCTACTGCCAAGGAGTTATATTAGCCCTGGACTCAGGTTAGTTGTTAAATAAAATATCTGTGCATATCCTAAAGACTATTCCTTTTTTGTGAATGTATAAGACTGTTCATGTACACTCTTATGCTTTTATAATCTTTCTGTTTATACTCTGTAGATTTTTTTCTTAAAATTGTTGTAATCATATAGGCATAAGCTGACTAATTCCAGTAAAGAAACTTCAACCTTTAAACAACATAGGAGTCAATCATTTCAGTGAATAGGGTCCTAAGTGCTGAAGCATTTCAAATCCTTTTTCATTTGACCACTCAGTGACCTGATAACTATTTCCTGTCCCTAAATAAGGTTGTGACCCAGGTCTTAGAGTGCGAAACTCAGATAATTTTAGAAACAAGTCAAATGCCATAGAATTAAAGGAGTAGAAGACAGTTTAACTAAAATTCTTCCTTTTAAAGTGGAGTTAGGTATCTTGAATATGAAAGAATCAAAATGAAATATATTACCTTCTATTTGTTCATCATATTTAAAACTACCAAAACCATTGATTTTATTGCCATTAGGATGGAAAATCATGAGCTGTTTCTATAAGATTATAGTATAATTTCACTTTCTATTCCTTTAAGTTGTTCAGATTATAAAATAAGTAATTAAGTAAATAAAATGCAAATAATATTATTTCAGTACCTCACCAGAATAGTTTGAGAAGGGTGACATTAAAAATTAACTCCAGTTAGATGTATATGTGTGGAGTATGTATGTGTGTGTGTGTGTATGTGTATGTGTATATATGAATGTAATCTTCTGTTTTTATTAGGATTTAAAGCTACAGAAAGGAGAAAATCATAAAAGATTAACAACAACAAAAACCAAGTACATTTCAGAAAGTATGGCAGGAATGTTTCTATTCACCTATCTGAGCTGCTAAAATGCCTTTGGCAATTGGATTAGGGGAAGGAAGACTCTTACAAGTGCATTTTGCTGATCTGAAAATGTAATTGACTATAGTTTGTTTTGATAATTTTTTTTTTTGCTTTTCCATAAGTTGGATGTAAAATATAATGTTATGAAACGTTAATTATTTTAATGAGGTCAAGAAGTGTTTCCTTAAAATAACAGTTTTAATGTTTAACATACATTTGATACTTTTCCCCTTGTACAGTTAATAAACTTATGAATTAAAAATATATTAGAACTAAACTTAAAAATATGATTTCTAACAAGTAAATATTGAGAAAAGTCTCTGAAACTGACACTCAGTCTGAGCTATTTAAACTGAGATTTACACTTCTCACAGGGATCATACAAGTTATCAGACAATATAAATTTTAAGTTTTGATCTCACACATTCTGAAGAATCATTATAAATTAACCAACTAAATGCTATAGGGTTTATTAAACAGAAAAGTATTATCTCAGATCTTGTTTTAGAATGTGATGTGTCACATTATCCTTAAGGAACACACTTTTGTATTGTTAATATACTAATCATACAGCCATGAAAAAACCGAGTTTCACTTATTCAGTTGAATGTTGAACGATTGCCAGTTTTAATCTTTCAGTTTTATAATTTGTTTTATTGTATGTTTTATTTGGAACCATGTCAAGGAGTTGTGTGTATGTGTATGTGTAGGAATTGTGTGGATGTTGTGTCTGCGTGTATATAATTTGAGTATTAGATATAAGAGTTTTCAAGAGTGAAATATAAATTAACATAAAATAAAGCCAATCATCAAGCCCTTGATTTTCTTATTTCTTGGAATTTATGTGAACAAAAGAAATCCAAAGAATGTATGATTTTTCAAGCATGATTTGTGGGAAATATGTAAAGAAGTAAAACTTATAGTAAAAATATTCTCTCAAAACTTTTATTTAAATTAAGCAATAACTAAAATGGTAGCATGATTAAGATGTTTTAAACATTATTAAATTAGAAATGACTAAAATTAAAAATCAAGTAAATTTTCAATTATGATTTGATTTTACTTAGGTTGTAGTAGTAATAATTCATAAATTCTAAATTGCTGGAAAATATGAACTACTATTGGACACCATGTATCTCATATAAACCTGACTGCAACTCTATCCTATATATATTTTATTTATCATATTTGATTTAAATGCATGTTTTAGCTACTTATTTACAAATATACCTTTTGTTATATATTAATTACTATTTGTAAATTTTGCATCTTTTATCCAAAATTACTATTCTGAATTTACTTGCTTTTGTGTAAGGTACATGCCATGATAGATAACTAAATGGTAATTAGCTGATAAAATTTGAAATTATTTAATTTGAATGTGAGGCTATTTTCCTTGTTATTTAAATGCAATGGACTTTATACATTAACAATATGAAATTTAAATTTATTATTATAGTCAAAATTTGAAAATTGCATTTGAGAGCAAATAACAAAATGAATTAAATGACAAATGCATGCATTTAAATGAAGGTTTGTTGTTGTTAAGTAAGGTCAGAAAACAAAAAAATATTAAGGATTTACTTGATCTAAAGAAAATTACAGTTGTAAATTTAAAAACTGTAAGGGATTAAGCCTAGAAAGTACGCTATAAGTACCAGGAAAAAGAACTCAGATTTAACCTGGAGATGACCTGGAGTTGTTTGTTCAGATGACAATTCTAAAAGTGTGCAGGGAATACTCCTGTTTAATACAATTATTTGCCGCAAGCCTTGACCTCAGTGACTGTCAAGGAGCAGATCTGAATTGGCCCATTCTCTGATATGGTGACATTGCTTCTGTTGCCTCGATTGTGACCTCTGATTGCACGGTACTCTTGAGAGTTCTATGTAACAAGCGTAACTCCTGGTTCTTAGCCAGGAAGGTTGATCTGCCTGCATGTCAGCCCTTTATTCTGAGTTACATTATGCTGTCTATCCACCCATGATATATAACTACTATTTTGAGTATATATACCTGAGTATTTTAATTGGGGTGTTTCACAACTAGTGAAATATGCAAAATGAAAAACATTTTTTCCAAATAAGAAGTCCATATGATGTATTAGTTTTTTAGAACAAATGCTCATTTATTTTCAAGCAGGTTTACTGTTCTAGTTTTATGTCTATACCTTTGCCCAGGTCCGAGAAGTACAAACTGCTTCTCATCCCCCATCTCCCTCCTCTAACCATAGGTAGGGTAGAGAAAATTGATGTAGCAAAGAAGCATGGTATAGTGTGGTGAGAATAAGGATTAGAAAAGACAGACCACTGACTTTAAGTTATAGTTTCATCATTGTCACCATGGGCAAACTACTTAATTCTCTGAACCTCCTTTTTATCACTTTGAAAATGGGGAGCATCCCTCAAGAGTTTTATAAGGATTAAATGAAAATTAATGTAATGTGAAGGGCATGTCATAATCTCAGCACATATTATCATTGTTATTATGGTGATATATTTTTTTAATATGCCCCCCAAAGGAGAGAGAAACATGGTTATCCCTACACATAAGAGACAAAGGATAGTTTCAGAATTCTTGTAATAACAGCATGGGATAAAGGCTGTCCCATGTACAGCAGCCCAAATAGAATAATTTGCATAGCTTTCTTCACAGTTTAAATGAAAGCTAGGATCAGAATCATTCGGAATCATTTGTTTGTCAGTCAAGTGTTTAGACGTGGTTTGGTTACTTGAAGTCAAATTATAAATGGGCAGTGTAGTTGGAAATTTAATTTAAACATTTTCATGCTGAGACTAGTACTTTGTCCACCAGATCAATGGTTTTCAAACTTTATATTTTAGCAGAAAACCTCTTTCTTCAAATGAAATATTACTCTAAATTCAATATAGTGTGTAAAACAGCTAAAAGTACATCTGCTCCGGTTTAGGAAGTGGGTCTGATCTCTTGGCTACTTCCCATAGCAGCCACTGAGATGCATTTGAAAAGCCTAAAAGGCTTTTCAGATCACACTATAAAGAAATGTACCTTTTACCAAAGATTAATTCCCTTCCCGCTGAACCTAAGACTGACTGACTTGTTCTCAGTGGGAGTATATATTTAATAACTATAATTAAAATGTCTTTATACTGTATGCTGAAGCTCAAGACTGTTGGTTTGCTACTAGATCCTCAGCTCTTAGAATAATGCCTGGCAATAGTAGACAATAAAAGCATTAAGCAATTCACATAAAATGTACAAGTTTATATTAGAGTAGTAATCAAAAATCATGTAACATCATTCTTGTTCTGGGTAGGACAATTTAATAATCCAATATTGACTGTTATGGAAAATTACATTTCATGTCATAGAATACAGTGTGCTAACAAAAATATTAATAATTTATTCAGCATTTCATTGATTCCAACATATCTTTTTTTTTTGCATTTTAAAGTCTCTGAACTTAGAATGCATCTCATAATAAATGGAAGTTTAAAAGTTGCTGTTAGCCAGGTGTCGGCTGACACGTGATGTGAATATCTTTAATTGTCATTTTCCAGCAAGATCAAGATCAAAGCATGATACGTATGATGAAGTAATATAGTGCTCTAAAATTTGGAGAGCCTTTTAATAGCTGACATAAAATAAGACTGGCATATGCAAGTATGAAGCAGTTGTTAAAATACTGAAATACATTCTTAACCAGTTGGTAAAAAGCTACTTCCTTGAGCCTCTTCTCACTAATGCCACCCACCCCACTGCGGCTTTCGCTTTTTCCCTGGAAATCCTCTCCGAAGCTTATGATATTTAACAAATATAGAATTAATTGCCTGTGTAGTAGGGACTCTCCTGTACTCTGCTCCAGTTCAAAGCTAGTCTCCTTTCTAATTATCAGTGCCCATAGCATAAAGTTTAAAAATTGTTACTATCATACCAATTATACATCTTTTTTAAAAATACGTATCAACCCTGAGAACAAGACAAAGGAATTGTTGTGATCCCCAAATTTTATATATGGAGAAATGAGACTCAGCATAGCAAACCTTATTTGGAGCTGATGCCTTAAGAAATAGAGACAGAACAAGGTGGCTAATCTCCAAACCAAGCAAGCACAGGCTCAAAATTTGTGAGATTGAAAGATCAAGTTAAAATAGGCAAAATCTCAGTAAATGATAAACAGACAACTAATTCAAAGGTATTCCATCACCACAGAATGCCGGTGTATGCTTCCTGTTAGTGAAGTAGCTCATACTCAGGAATAGTTAGCTTGGGTCCTACAAATGAAGCTAAGATAAAGCAAATGTCTAGATTCAGTAGGAGTGAGGAGACACACTGAATATCAGCACACTCCTGATGGTTCTGACATTTGCTCTCTAAAAGGAATTACCCTTTCAAGAAATGACTTTGTAAGCTGTACCTCAGCATCTTTCCCTGCTGCCAGAGATGTTGTCTGTATTCGTGCCATAATATGAGCACTGAGAAAAATGTAGAAGAGAATAGAGACAGTTGAAGTAAAGGTGGGGTGAAAATAGAAAATGAGTAAAGACAAAGTAGGACGTAATTGAAGAATGAAGAAAAATACTGAAAAGCAAAATGCCACAATTATATGGTTTATGATTATGGTTATGGAGAAGTGTAAATGTATGTCTTTCCAATACTATGTAGCCTCAGAAAGGCAGCATGAAATGTAGAAACAAAATCTGTATTTTTACATGTATCTATCAGTATGGTATCCTACAGGACAGTTCCAAGGTTCTAAAAGTTCTCTGGGCTCCACCTGTTTTCCCTCCACCTTAACTTCAGGCAACTACTGATCTTTTTACTTTATAAAATTTTTAACTGTTCCAGAATGTCACATAGTTGGAAACAAACAGAATACATGCCATTCACCTACTAAAGGTCATCTTGGTTGCTTCCAAGTTTTGGCAATTATCGGTAAAACTGCTGTAAACAGCCATGTGCAGGTTTTAGACATAAGCTTTCAACTTCTGGAATAAATGCCAGAGAGAGTGATTGCTGAATCATATGGTAGGAGCCTCTTCAATTTTGTAAGAAAAAGACAGTTTTGCCAAACTGTCTTCCAAAGTGTCTGCCATTTTACATTCTTGTCAAGCAATGAATAAGACTTCTGTTGTTCCACATTCTTACCAGCATTTGATGTTGTCAATATTCTGAATTTTTAATAGGATTTTTCATATTTTTAGTTCTAATTGGAATATAGTGATATCTCAATGTTATAAATTCATAACCATTTTTAAAATCAGGTGGTTTTCTTGTTGAGTTTTAGGAGGTTTTTTTTTTTTATATTTCAGGTAAAAGTCCTTTATTAGACGTGTCTTTTGCAAATATCTTCTCCCAGTCTGTGGCTCGTCTTCTTATGCTTCTGACAGTGTCTTTCACAAAGCAGAAGTTTTTAATTATTTATTTTCTGCATTATTTTGTATGTGAACGGTCATCACCCAAACCAAACCCAAGATCACCTAGACTTTTTACTCTGTCACTCCCTAGAATTTTTAAAATTTGTGTTTTTTTTTTCAATTTATTTATTTTCAGAAAAACATTATTCATTATTTTTTCACCACACCCAGTGCTCCATGCAAGCCGTGCCCTCTATAATACCCACCACCTGGTACCCCAACCTCCCACCCCCCGCCACTTCAAACCCCTCAGATTGTTTTTCAGAGTCCATAGTCTCTCATGGTTCACCTCCCCTTCCAATTTACCCAAATTCCCTACTCCTCTCTAACGCCCCTTGTCCTCCATGCTATTTGTTATGCTCCACAAATAAGTGAAACCATATGATAATTGACTCTCTCTGCTTGACTGATTTCACTCAGCATAATCTCTTCCAGTCCCGTCCATGTTGCTACAAAAGTTGGGTATTCATCCTTTCTGATGGAGGCATAATACTCCATAGTGTATATGGACCACATCTTCCTTATCCATTCATCCGTTGAAGGGCATCTTGGTTCTTTCCATAGTTTGTCGACTGTGGCCATTGCTGCTATAAACATTGGGGTACAGATGGCCCTTCTTTTCACGACATCTGTATCTTTGGGGTAAATACCCAGGAGTGCAATTGCAGGGTCATAGGGAAGCTCTATTTTTAATTTCTTGAGGAATCTCCACACTGTTCTCCAAAGAGGCTGCACCAACTTGCATTCCCACCAACAGTGTAAGAGGGTTCCCCTTTCTCCACATCCTCTCCAACACATGTTGTTTCCTGTTTTGTTAATTTTGGCCATTCTAACTGGTGTAAGGTGATATATCAATGTGGTTTTCATTTGAATCTCCCTGAGGGCTAATGATGATGAGCATTTTTTCATGCGTCTGATAGCCATTTGTATGTCTTGATTGGAGAAGTGTCTGTTCATATCTTCTGCCCATTTTTTGATGTGTTTGTCTGTTTCGTGTGGGTTGAGTTTGAGGAGTTCATTATAGATCCTGGATATCAACCTTTTGTCTGTACTGTCATTTGCAAATATCTTCTCCCATTCCGTGGGTTGCCTCTTTGTTTTTTTGACTGTTTCCTTTGCTGTGCAGAAGCTTTTGATTTTGATGAAGTCCCAAAAGTTTATTTTCGCTTTTGTTTCCTTTGCCTTTGGAGACGTATCTTGAAAGAAGTTGCTGTGGCTGATATTAAAGAGATTACTGCCTATGTTCTCCTCTAGGATTCTGATGGATTCCTGTCTCATGTTGAGGTCTTTTATCCATTTTGAGTTTATCTTTGTGTACGGTGTAAGAGAATGGTCGAGTTTCATTCTTCTACATATAGCTGTCCAGTTTTCCCAGCACCATTTATTGAAGAGACTGTCTTTTTTCCACTGTATATTTTTTCCTGTTTTGTCAAAGATTAATTGACCATAGAGTTGAGGGTCCATATCTGGGCTCTCTACTCTGTTCCACTGTGTTTTGCATTTAGGTCTATGATCCTTTTTGAGTTAATTTTTATGAAGGTGTAAGGTCTGTGTTACGATTCTCTGTCTCTGTCTCTCCCCACTCCCCCCCTCATTCATATGGATGTCCAGTTTTTCTAGCCCAAATAGTTAAAAAGATTTTTTTTTTCCTCCATTGTATTGCCTTTGTTCCATTGGCTGTATTGTGTGGGGTCTGTTTGGAGGCTGTCTATTCTGTTCCATTGATCTATTTTTCTGTTCTTTTATCAATACCACACTATCTTGGTTATTGTAGCTTTATAGTAGGTTTTGAAGTTACGGTAGCATCAATTCTCCAAAAGGTATTTTGAAATAAAGTATAAGCTGGCAAAAAAGGTAGAAAATTCCTCAGAAGTCAGAAAAGACAAAGGATGAATAAGTCTAGATATCTAATGTACAGCATGATAACTATAGATAATAATGCTGAATTGAATACTGAAAATTTGCTGAGAAAGTAGATTTCAGGTGCTTTCATCACACACACAAAAAATGATAAATGTGTGAAGATATACATTAATTGTCTCTAGTAATCATTTCACTTCATATATGTATATTAAATCACCAAGTTGTACACCTTAATTATATATAAATAATTATTATTAAAAATAAAATAAAAAATGTTAAAAGTTATAAAAAGTGATAAAAGGAAAGAAAACACAAATATATAGATGTAGCAAGTAATTGCTACAGTTATCTTTCCAGGGTGAGGGATATGTATCCTTCAGAAATTGGCAGAAGCAGTCAGAAATCTTTCTGAGTGGGAAATCTTTCTGACCTCTAAAACTTTTCATTAATATAGATTTAAAGAACATAAACTAAAACAATAACAAAATCACTAAACTCCTTGGAATACAAGTTACTAGAGTGAAAATGAACAAAAAAAGCAAACAACAAAATTAGTCCATTGATCCAGGCAGGTAGTAGATTTATCAGATATAGAAATAAATAAAAATAGCCATCTTTAATTTGATGAAATACATACAATAATTGGTCTTTCTATGACTAAAAACGGATTTGAAAGCATAATGAATCAACAAAAGATTGGTAAAATTAGGAGGTTTTGAAAAACCTGAGTAGGAATTCTAGATGAAATATGATAAAATCATAAAAATTAACTAAAATTGATGTAAATTTAATAGGTGGATAGAACATAAAATTAGATGAACTGAGGAAAAAATTGTTGAACATGGTGTACTGTTGTTATGCATGATCTATACAATTAGCTATTAAATTCTAAAGACAAGGGGTGCCTGGGTAGCTCAGTTGGTTAAGCTGCCATTAGGTCCAGGTCATGATTCCAGGGTCCTGAGATTCAGCCCTGTGTCAGGCTCCGTGTTCTGGGAGAAGTCTTCTCCCTCTGCCCCACCCCAACTCATGTGTGCTCCCTATCTTTCAAATAAATAAAATCTTTAAAAATTTTCAAAGATAGCACACTCAATTTTTTTGTTTGTTTTTAGAGATGGAGAGAGGAAGTGAAAGAGAGAGAAAGTGGGGGTTGGAGAAGAGAGAGGGTGAGAGAATCTTAAGCAGACTCACACTAATGGCGAGCTGGACTGGGGGCTCAATCTCAGGATTCTGAGTTCATGACCTGAGCTGAAAGCTTAACTGACTGTGCCATCCAGGCACCCCTATTTTGGATTGTCATCTAATGTTATAAACTTGCTTAAGAAATTCTTTCTGTCTTCTGGCTCTGCAACTCAAAATATATTAGTGAGTGTTCTTGACCTATATAAATGTGGAACACACTCAGCCGTGGTCTCAAACAACTCAAAACTCACCAATTGCCTTGGTATTCACAATACAAGGAAAAGGGCACAAGTATAAGACTTAGAAGAAGGTTCCTGATTTGTCACTAACCAGCTGTTGCATCCTGAGTAAATCACTTAACTTTTCTGAATCTTAGTTTTCTTATTTGAAATAAAGTGATTGTTTTCTCATTATTAAGAAAGAAATACATTTTCATTTATGAATTTATCTTGGAGTACAACTAAGTAAATACATAAAGACTAATTCCCTATCCTTAGGTTAGTAATTGGACAATATGATAAGGAGCTCTAATAAATATCTGTACCCAAGGAATTAATGTCTAAGATTCAGTCTTCATATTTTGAGATAGCAGCTTCAGGAGAAAGGAGAATAGAATGTTATTTGTTGAACAACCAGAATACTCTCTAGGGAGTTTATGTATTTCATTGTATATTCACACATCCTTGTAAGAAAAATTTAATTATCCCCTTATTTATTTATTTTAGAGAATGAAGCTAAGGTTTTGAACTTATATAAGAATAGTATGAATTTGAACCTATATCTGGCTGACTCCACAGTCAGCCACAGTATTTCTTCTCTTTATCAGGAAGCCATATTTTCCCACAAAATACTTCTTAATGTCATATTTCTGAATATGGAAATGAATGACATTTTCAAATGTTCTTAATATACCAGCTGTAATAGAAAACACAGAGTTTCTTTTTCTCTTGTGGATAGCTTTTGGAAAATAAGGAATAATTTTGAAATAAAGTTTTCCATATTTTGTCTCGGAGGAATTTATAAATTTCTACTAAACCTATTCAGATATTAAATTATGGAAAAGCACAATGAGCATGCTTGCCATAAAAATTATGTATGAGTTGTTAAAAAAAGAAAACCTCACAGAATTTTGTAATGCTGTACTTTATTATGGGAAATACTTTCTGAATAATAGCTTTTTCATATACTTGGAGAATGAGTAAATTTATGATAAAAGCATACTTCTTATCTATGCTTACTGAAAAACTCAAATAATTTTTAGCTACTTATCTTTCTGTGCTGCCCCCCTCCAAAAAAAGACAAAACAGCATATTTTAACCTGAAGATAGTAGAACTTGTTGATTTTATTCTTTCCCTTTTTTGTTTTCTCCTTTTAAAACTTAAGTATAAGTGGTTTGGCTTAGTTATTTGTTTTTCAAATTAAGAAAACTTTTGTAAAGAGTAAAATTTTACAAATTGAATACTCAATCATAGATATTAAGAAGAGGTATTTGATAGATTAACTATTTCTATAGGGTTACTTTAGTCTGAATTCTAATAGAAGGAAAGGAGAGGTGTTACTGGCTTCACATTCAAAATTGACCAGGGGTAATGTCATGAGACAATTCTCTGGCATTTCTAAATGTTCTGGAAGTGTGGCACTAACTACCTTTTAAAAAATGTTTATACATTAAACAGCCTTATGAGATTAAGTTGATATCTACTCTGAAGCAAATGGCTGATTTGCTTGCTGTCCAATAGAACAGAGGTAATGTTTTCTCACCAGTACAAAAGCAGCTAATTTATAACCCATTATAAGATACTTGAGCTCCCTATACTTAGGACAGTTCAGCTGTGACACAAACCTACCTTGAGCTTAGTATCTACCTGGACTTCCTTCACTTCACGCTTGTGGAAATTAAGGATCAAAGGGAACCACCAGAAATGTGCTGATACTCAGGTTGCTTGCTATTCTCTGAATAATAAAGCCCTTTGTCCCTGACCCAGGAGTCTTGTACCGTGTGGCAATATTCATAAAACAGTATCAGGCTAGTCTTCTACCTGAAAGTGTGATCAAATTGCAAAACCCTCAGAGTTCTGGAAATAGGAAAACATTAATTTTTCAATTTAAGAAAGAAATGAATTGCAAACATTATCCCACCTTCTTGATTGATTTGTGTTGAGGAATGCTGTCAGTAACCATGAGTGTCTACTTACTGCTTATCAACTATAGAGTAGTTTTAAAAAACACTAACAACACCATACACAAAGATAAACTTGAAATGGATAAAAGACTTCAATGTGATGCAGGAATCTATCAAAATCCTAGAGGAGAACATAGGCAGTAATCTCTTCAACATCAGCCACAGCAACTTCTTTCAAGATATGTCTCCAAAGGCAAAGGAAACAAAAGTGAAAATGAACTTTTGGGACTTCATCTAGACAAAAAGCTTCTGCACAGCAAAGGAAACAGTCAACAAAACAAAGAGACAACACAGGGAATAGGAGAAGTTATTCGCAAATGACACTACAGACAAAGGGCTGATATCCAAGATCTATAAAGAACTCCTCAAACTCAACACACAAAAAACAGATAATCACATCAAAAAAATGGGCAGAAGACATGAACAGACACTTTTCCAAAGAAACATACAAATGGACAACAGGCATATGAAAAAATGTACATCATTATTAGCCATCAGGGAGACTCAAATCAAAACCACATTGAGATACCACCATACACCAGTTAGAATGGCCCAAATCAACAAGACAGTAAACAAGTGTTGGAGAGGATGTGGAGAAAGGAGAACGCTTTTACACTGTTGGTGGGAATGCAAGTTGGTGCAGCCACTTTGGAAAACAATGTGGAGATTCCTCAAACAAAAATAGAGTTACCCTATGACCTGTAATGGCACTAGTAGGTATTTACCCCAAAGATACTGATGTAGTGAAAAGAAGGGCCATCTGTACCCCAGTGTTCACAACAGCAATAGCCAGTCACCAAACTGTGGAAGGAACCAAGATGCCCTTCAGCGGATGAATGGATAAAGGAGATATGGTCCATATATACAATGGAGTATTATGTCTCCATCAGAAAGGGTGAATACCCAACTTTTGTACCAACATGGACGGGACTGCAAGAGATTATGCTAAGTGAAATAAGTCAAGCAGAGAGAGTCAAGTATCATATGGTTTCATTTACTTGTGGAGCATAAGGAATAACACAGAGGACATGGGGAGATGGAGTGAGTTGGGGAAAATTGGAGGGGGAGACAAACCATGAGAGACTGTGGACTCTGAGAAACAAACTGAGGGTTTTGGAGGGGAGAAGGTGGGGGATTGGGTGAGCCTGGTGGTGAGTATTATGGAGGGCACATATTGCATGGAGCACTGGGTGTGGTGCATAAACAATGAATGCTGGAACACTGAAAAAAATAATAAAATGGAAAAAAAACACTAACATAAAATATTTTAGAACTGAGGTGTTATGTGAATTAGCACAAACTTTTTATCCCAGGAAACATGTAATATTCTTTTACAGAGAGAGGAAAAAGTCTTGAAATCATGCAAACCTTGGCTCAAAAACCAAAATTGTCATTTCTAAGGTTTTTATCCACCAGAAACAAGAAAATGATAGTAGTTTCTTATTTACAGTACATAAATAATTTCATAAGTTTTCCTCACAGATTGGCAAGACATGTATTAGTCCCACTTTATAATTGATGAAACTAAGATTTGGAGTGATTTGTATTTGTAATTCAATTCTCTCTCCACCACACCAAACTATATTAAATTTGCATCATTCAAAAAAGATGAGCAGTATTTTAATAATCTATTTTTCCAACTTAGTGAAATACACTAAAAGCCATCTATGGTTAATATTTCTTGTATATAGACTGAGAATCCTTTAGTTGTATGTGATGCCTTGACTTGTACTTAACAGTGAGTTCATAGAAAACAAAAGATAAAGAATTGTTAAAACTTAAGGTGCAGAAATGTTTTTGGATGAAGCAGCATTATATGAGTTTTATGATATTGGAATAGAGGAATAAATTTGGAATAAATAAAAAGTGAAAGAATTAGAGGGCTAACAAATGGTAAAAAACTTGCATGCGGGGGAATAAAGAAGGATAGATAATTTTTTTTCTGAAACAAACATAAATTCATAATTTAATTTAAGAACAATCTTACATATAAATTTATTGTAACATGATGGCAACCTGATAGTATCTCTACATAGCTGATAGAATTGAAATCATATAATCTCTGGAAAAAATATTTTTATTTATAATAAAATAAGGCACTATGAGTCAAACCAATAGAAAAATAGACATCACAAAAAATGTACAAATAATTTATATTTGTTTTATTAGGCACTGATTATAAGATAAATATACTTACTTTAAGCAATAGAAGCTATCTTGCAGGAATACCTGCAAAGGAGAGCAGATTTGAGAAAACAATATAAATTTTAGAAATGAAAAATAAAATAATTGAAATTAGGATCTATAATATGGGTTTACTTGCAGATCAAACAAAGCTGAAGAAATAATGAACTTGAAAATATGTGAGAAAACATTATCTAGAATCTAGTGCAGAGAAGTCAATATATGAAAAAAAATTAGGAAATAAAAATACAGAGAGAAAGTTAGAGGAGGTTTCATTATGCCTAAATAGAATTCTGGAATATAGGCAAGATAGAATGAGGCAATGGCCATATCCAGTAAGATAATGACTGAACAATTTAATGAAATGGATAACAAACATCATTGACACATTCAAGAAATTGAGTCATAAGCAGGATAAATTAAAAAAAAAATCCAGAGCTACTCATCAGTGTAAAATTTTACATAACACAAAAAAAATCTTACTGAGAAAAAGAGGACACACATTAGCAGTGAAGTTGCAGATAGACTGACGGCTAATGTCTTAAAACCAACATGAGAAGTTAGGAGAGAGTAGGGTATCTTCAAGGATCTGAAAGTTGTATGAATGAAATTTACTGTCAAACTGAAATTCACCAGAATAAGAGCAAACAGAGACATTTTCTTTCTTTCTTTTTCTTTCTTCCTTCCTTCCTTCATCCTCCCTCCCTCCCTCCCTCCCTTCCGTCCATCTATCCTTCCTTCCTTCCTTCCTTTCTTTCTTTCTTTCTTTCTTTCTTTCTTGAGTTACAAGTTTAAATATTTACTTTTTTTTAAAATTTTTATTTATTTATTTATTTTTTATTTTTTAATATTTACTTTTTTTGTTGTTGTTTTCAATCACGATTGTATATTTTTACTTATTTTTCATTTTTTTCACCATAAATATGTTCTTTAGTCCCCATACCCTGTTTCCCTCATCTCTCCCCATCCCACAAACCTCCCCTCTGGTAACCACCAGTTTGTTCTCTATAGTTAAGAGTCTGTTTCTTGGTTTGTCTCTCTCTCTCTCTCTCTTTTTTCCCTTTGCTCATTTGTTTTTGTTTCTTAAATTACATATATAAGTGAGATCATATGGTATCTGTCTTCTCTGGCTTCTTTCATTTAGTATTATCCACTCTGCCTGTATCTGTGTTGTTGCAAATGGCAAGATTTTATTCTTTTCTATAGCTGAGTAATGTTCCATTGTGTGTATATACAATAATTTCTTTCTCCATTCATCTATTGGTGGACACTTGGGATGCTTCCATAGTTTGGCTATTATAAATAATGCTACAATAAACATAAGTGTGCAAGTGTTCCTTTGATTCAGTGCTTTTGTATTTCTAGAGTAAATACCCATTAGTGTGATTCCTGGATCATATAGTGGTTCTATTTTTAATTTTTTGAAGTACCTCCATGCTGTTTTCCATAGTGGCTGCCCCATTTTGCTTTCCCACTATCAGTACAAAAAGTTCCTTTTTCTCCACCTCCGTCAACACTTCTTGTCTCTTGTCTTTTTGATTTCAGTCATTCTGACAAGTGTGAAGTGATATTGCATTTAGTTTTGATTAGTATATCCCTGATGATAAATAATGTTGAGCATCATTTCATGTTTTTGTTGACCATCTGTATATATTCTTCAGAGAAATATCAGTTGATGTCTCCTGTGCATTTTTAAGTGAATTATTTGGTTTTGGGGTGTTGAGTTGTATCACTTCTTTATATATTTTGAATACTTTCACTTTATCAGATATGTCACTTGAAAATATCATCTCCCATTTAGTAGGTTGCTTTTTGGTTTTGTTGTTTCTTTTGCTGTGCAGAAACGTTTTATTTTTGATGTGGTCCCAATAATTTATTTTTACTTTTATTTCCCTTGACTTAGGAGACCTATCTAAAAAATGTTGCTATGGCTGATGTCAGAGAGATTACTGCCTGTGCTCTCTTTAAGGATTTTTATTGTTTCAGGTCTCTCATTTAACCCTTTATTCCATTTTGAGTTTATCTTTGTGTGTAGTCAAAGTGGTCTGGTTTGATTCTTTTGTATGTGGTTGTTCAGTATTCCCCACATCATTTGTTGAAGAGACTGTCTTTTTCCCATTGTGTCTTAATTCCTCCTTTATCAAAGATTAATTGACCATATAACTGTAGCCTTATTTTGGGGCTCTCTACTTGGTTCTATTGATCTATAAGTCTATTTTTGTGCCAGCACTCTACTGTTTTAATTAGTACTGCTTTATAATATAACTTCAATTCTGAAATTGTAATGCCTCCAGTTTTGTGTTTCACTTCAAGATTGTTTGGCTATTTGAGGTCTTTTGTGGCTCCATAGATTTTAGGATTGTTTTTTCTAGTCCTGTGAAAAATGCTATTGGTGTTTTTAAAGGGATTGCAATAATTGTGTAGATGGCTTTGGGTAGTATGGACATTTTTTTTTAAAGATTTTATTTATTCATCTGAGAGAGAGAGACAGTGAGAGAGAGCACGAGCGAGGAGAAGGTCAGAGAGCGAAGCAGACTCCCCATGGAGCTGGGAGCCCGATGCGGGACTCGATCCCGGAACTCCAGGATCACGCCCTAAGCCGAAGGCAGTCGGGAGGCCTGGGGTAGTATGGACATTTTAACAGTATTTGTTATTCCAATCCATGAGCACGGAATATCTTTCCATTTCTTTGAGTCATCTTGAATTTCTTTCATCAGTATCTTATAATTTTCAGAGTACAAATCTTTCCCTTTTTAGTTAAATTTTTTCCTAGATATTTTATTATTTGGGGGCTATTGTAAATAGGATAGTTTTCTTAATTTCACTTTCTACTATTCCTTATTAGTGTATAGGAATGCAACATATTTTTGCACATTGATTTTGTATCCTGCGACTTTACTAATTTCATTTACCAGTTCTAATAGTTAGTAGAGGAGTCTTTAGGATTTCCTATATAGAATATCATGTCATCTGTATATACTGAGAGTTTTCCTTCTTCCTTACCAATTTGGATGTCATTTATTTCTTTATATTGTCTAATTGCTGTGGCTAGAATTGCCAGTACTATGATGAATGAAAGTTGTTAAAGAAGGCATGCTTGTCTTGTTCCTGACCTTAGAGGAAATGCCCTCAGTTTTTCACCATAGAGTATGGTGTTGGCTGTGGGTTTTTCATATAAGGCTTTTATTATGTTGAGATATATTCCCTCTAGACCTACTTTGCAATGCATTTTTATCATGAATGGATGTTGTACTTTGTCTAATATTTTTCTGCAGCTATTGGAATGATCATATGGAGTTTTTTTTACATAAATATGTACCCCAGTGTTTACTATACCATTATTTATAATAGCCAAGATATAGAAGCAACCCAAGTGTCCACTGATAGATAAATGTATAAAGAAAGTATATATAAATACATATATACAATGCAATATTACTCAGTCATAAAAAGCAATGAAACCTTGCCACTCGTAATGATATGGGTGGACCGAAAAGGCATTATGCCAAGTGAAATAAGTTAGAGAAATACAATTACTATATAATTTCATTTATGTGTGAATATAAAAAACAGAACAAATGAACAAACAAATAAACAAAATAAAACAGAGACAGATTCATAAATACAGAGAACAAACTGATGGTTGCCAGAGGGGGAATACATAAAATAGGTTAAAGCTATTAAGAGGTACAAATTTCTAGTTATACAGTAAAAAGTCACGAAGATGTAAAGTACAGCATAGAGCATGTAGTCAATAAGATTGTAAGAAGTTTTATGGTGACAGATGGTAACTTCACTTACTATGGTGAGCATTTTATAATGCATATAATTGTTGAATTACTATGTTATGCATCAGAAACTTATATAATATTATATGTCAGCTATACTTCAACTAAAAATAATTAAATACATATATGGGAGAAATTTGCTGTTCCATAAAAACCCAAAAAACAAAATGCCTTGGTCAGACTACTAGGTCTGAGTGCCTGACCCGGCATTACTACCTGTGAGCAAGTCACCAAACTCTTGCTGTGCCTCCCTTTTCTCATCCCTGGTTATAACTGTATCTACTTCACTGAGTGTTTGTGAAGATTAACCGAGATAATGCATTTAACATATTTAGGTGAAAGCCTGACACATGGTCAGGGCTTTAGAATGTTACTGGGTGGGTGACAGATTTCATCTCTTTATACAAATAGTCAACATATCTAAGTGAAGCTTCATAACATCAGCAGTAATCTGAGGGATGAAAATTTTATACTACTCTACTACAGGTCTCTATAACTATATTTAAATCTTAACTTTTAGGGAGCAGAAATTCAGGTGCTAGAAATTATAGATAACTGAATGCCAGAGCTATATGCATCATCTCCCTAATAATACAAACTTGGGAATTTTGGAGCTGCAATTATGGTACCTTTTTGAACTAGCATAATTAAAAATGGGGGGAGGGTTATTAGCGCTGCAACTGAACTTAAGGAAGCAAGAGAGTTAGAGCCTTCTATACCTCAGGATTTCTTTCTCACTTGTCTCAGCTTTACTCTTCCCTCTCACTGTTGACTGACTCTCTGCTTCCCAGGCCCCAGGGTCAAAAATACTATTCCCAACAGTTCCAGATTTAGAGATGTCAATGCTCCAGCCATCAGAGCAACAGAAGGAATCAATTCTGATTCCGGTTCCAACTCTACCCATTCCAGAAGATTGGGTTACCTTATATAACTTTTTTGGCAAGTATGCTTCCCATCCAGAGTCCCAGAGTCCCAGTGACTCTTTAGTAAACATGCCCACTGGAATTCTCTTTACGATGTGCATATGGAGGGAAGGGGGAAGACCCAGAAAGGAGAGGCTAGCAGTTAACCGAGAGGGTGTCTGCTAACTGTTGGTTTATAAATCTCTGTGGGGGCAGAGAAATTAGAAGTGCTAGAAACTACAGATAATTAAAGACAGTTTGGAGGAAATGATAACTCTGAAATAATAATATAACAAAATTTTATTAATTTAAGATTTAGGACTTTATGCCTTATTTTTGTCCAAAAACTGATAAAAATGAAAAAAAATGCTTGGCTTACAGAATTTTATTTTACCAAATATTTTTTTTTTGGGGGGGCACATCCATTAGTAAGGCAAAATGCATGGCTGTGGTTTATGTCAAATCATATTTGATTGTTATTAAAATCAGTATTAAAAATAAATAAAAAAATAAAAAATCAGTATTAATTTGTGAATTTTTAATAATTTAGTGTCATCCTTGTGTGGGGACCATGCTAATCGCTATATCATTCCAATTTTGGTATATATATGCTGCTGAAGCAAGCACTATTAACATAGCATTTAGAACTGGATTCTTGGGGCGCCTGGGTGGCTCAGTGGGTTAAGCCTCTGCCTTCAGCTCAGGTCATGATCGCAGGGTCCTGGGATCGAGTCCCGCATCAGGCTCTCTGCTCAGCAGGGAGCCTGCTTCCCTATCTCTCTCTCTCTGGCTGCCTCTCCGTCTACTTGTGATTTCTCTCTGTCACATTAATAAATAAAATCTTTTAGAACTGGATTCTTTAAGAGACTATATTTCACCTTGTAGCTGTTATTCAGCAAATGATTGTTTATAGATATAATTTATCCTGCAATTGCCAACTGTGGGATTTAGAAAACCCTAAGTAAGAGGTGTGTTTACTGCAAAGATTAATGTCTATTCTCATCATATAAGATCTAAAACTAAATATAAATTTCCCTGTCCCTGGTAAACAGATAAAGTAGCAAAGTGATCGTATAGTTTTCATTCTTTCTTTTATTGATGTGACATATCACACTGATTTGTGAATATTGAACCATTCTTGCATCCTGGGAATAAATACTACTTGATTGTGGAGTATAATTTTTTTAACATATTATTGGATTTGGTTTGCTAATATTTGGCTAAGGGTTTTTGCATCTATATTCATGAGATATATTGGCCTATAGTACTCTTTTTGTTGTTGTTGTTGTTGTTGTTGTTGTGTCTTTATTTGGTTTTGGTATTTGATATAGGCCTCAGAATTTGGAGGGGTTTTTTTCTCTTCTATTTTTTGGAATATTTTGAGAAGAATGGGTGTTAACTACTTTAAATATTTGGTAGAATTTGCCTGTGAAGCCATATGGTCCTGGATTTTTGTTTGTTGGGAACTTTTTGATTACTGATTCAATCATTGTTAGTTATTGGGCTGTTTAAATTTTGTATTTCTTCCTGCTTTAGTTTTGGTAGAGAATATGTTTCTAGGAATTTATCCATTTCTTCTAGGTTTTCCAATTTGTTGACATATAGGTTTTCATAATATTGTTACAATATTGAAATACAATTGTATTTCTGTGGTCTTGTTTGCTATTTCTTATCTTTCATTGGTAATTTTGATTATTTGGGTCCTCTCTCTCTCTCTGTCTCTCTCTTTTTTCTTTCTGATCAGTCTCACTAGAAGTTTATCAATTTTATTGATCTTTTCAAAGAACCAGCTCCTGGTTTCCTTGACCTGTTGTATTGTTTTTTTTTTTTTTTTTTTTGGTTTGTTTGGTTGGTTTTGTTTTAGTTGCTCTATCATTTATTTCTGCTCTAATCTTGATTATTTTCTTCCTTTTGCTGGGTTGGGTTTTTTGTGTTCTTTTTCTAGTTCTTTTAGGTGTAAGGTTAGCTTGTTTGAGATTTTTCTTGCTTCTTGAGTTAGGCCTGTATTGCTATAAACTTCCCACTTAGAACCACTTTTGCTGCATCCCAAAGATTTTGGATCATTGTGTTCTCATTTTCATTTGTTTTCATGTAATTTTTTATTTCTTTGATTTCTTGGTTGACCCGTTGGTTGTTTAGTAGCATGTTATTTAACCTTAGTGTGTTTGTGCTCTTTCCAGATTTTTTCTTGTGGTTGAATTCTAGTTTCATATCATTGTGGTCAGGAAGGATGTGTGGTACGACTTCAATATTTTAAATTTGTTGAAACTTATTTTTGGCCCAATATTTGACCTGTTCTGGAGAATGTTTCTTGTGCACTTGAAGAGAATATGTGTTCTACTGATTTAGGTTGGAATGTTCTGAATATGTCTGTCAAATTCATCTGGTCCACTGTGTCATTTAGAGCCATTGTTTCCTTATTGATTTTCTACTTGGATGATCCAACCATCAATGTAAGTGGGGTGTTGAAGTCCCCTAGTATTATTGTATTACTATCAATTATTTTTTATGTTACTAATTGTTTTATGTATCTGGGTGCTTCCATGGTGGGTGCATAAATATTTACCTTTGTTATATCCTGTTCTCGGATTGTCCACTTTATTATTATATAGTGTCCTTTGTTTCTTATTACAGTCTTTTTTTAAAAATGTATTTTGTCCAACATAAGTATTGCTACACTGGCTTTATTTTGGCATCCATTTGCATGAAAATATTTCTCCATCCCTTCACTTTCAATCTGCAGGTATCTCCTCATTTTGCCTGACTTTCTTTTTCTATTTCTATGTGTTAGGAAAGCCAGCCATTTCTCTTGTTCTTATTGATAACACCCTTATGAAGAAGAGGTCCCATAGTGCCCTGTAGTAGTACAGTGTTCCCTGTTCCCCAGGGCCTGGTGTTGCATGGAGTGTCTCCTTTCTGTGTTGCATGTGCTCTGCTGTTGAGTCTTGGCCCCTTTTTTTCTTCAAGTCAGTGGTCTATAGAGACTCTTTTTGCCTCTTATGGCCAGCAGGGTGTGAGGTGGTCTGTCTATGAAAGATCTGCCCCTGCCATCTTTGGAAACGAGGTCCTGCACAACATGTGGGTCAGGATAAATGGTTAATAGGGTTTGCACTGGTCTTCTGAAGATGGGACCTGTAGCACTGGGGCTGAAGGGAGCATGACTGGGAAGGGCTGATCCACTTAAGCACAGGGGTCAAGGCCTGGTGCAAATAAGGTATGTATTGAGTGTTAGCACC
Organism: Neogale vison; assembly: GCF_020171115.1. NCBI lineage: Eukaryota > Metazoa > Chordata > Mammalia > Carnivora > Mustelidae > Neogale > Neogale vison. Next base: position 34,047,004 of record NC_058102.1, on the reverse strand, counting down.
ATGCTGATTTCCACAGGTGACTGTTGTTTATGCTGGAGGAGAGGGGAGGGAAATGGCACCTGCCAGCTCTTTTTTTCCTGGAGAGGTGTCCCCATGGTCCCTGTCTTTCTGGGCCACACCTTGAGATGAGCAAATCACTTTCCCTCCCATCTGCCCCTGGTGTTTCTCAAATGCTGGGTCTACACTGTAACTGCATGGACTGTTTGTCATGCTATCTTTTTAAGTGTGGGGACTCCCCTTTCTAAGGCTATCTGTACTTTCCCAGAGCCAAGCCCAGTGATTTTTAAATTTCCAAGATTTAGGTCCCACTCATTTTAGGAACCCTCAAAATTTCAGCCCCTTTCACTTTCAAAGGCAAAATTACGGAGATTGGTCTTCCTTGTGTTGTGGGCTCTCTGGTGCAAGAGTCTGTTTTCTACCCTTCTCTATGCCACCAGCTTCCTTTCCAATGAGGACATCCACAGTCAGTTTCATTCTCACTGTGTCTTCACTCTTCCTTTAGTTTTGGAGTTTGTTCTGCCAGTCTTTGGGTCGTTTTCCAGATTATTTATGCCGATTATTATTGTTATCTAGTTGTATCCATGATAGGAGGTGGGCTTAGGGTCCTCCTACTCTGCCATCTTCCCAGCTGACCTCACCATAGACATTTTCATATTAACAAAAACTGAGTTTGCTACTAGTAGGCAGTTATTAAACAAACTTATTTAAGGGCACAGTCCTTTTCTCAAGAAAATCCCAGATGAAATATCCATGTGGCAAGAAGAAAGAAAAAATAAGAAATAGGAAATATGTTGGTAAAATCAAATATAAGTTGACAATACGAATAGCAATAATCACATCTTGTGAAATTAAATGTCACAAGTCAAATCAGAGAAAATTTACATATAAATCAAAATGGAGTAAAATTGAGTTAAAATATTCTATGACTCTTGTATTCCCTAGCAGGAAGGAAAAATTGGTTAATTTTAGATTATGGTAACCGTGTGTATTATGATTTCCAGGAGAAAAACTAAAATGAATATATATTAACAATGCTATTTCCACACTAGCAAGAAAAAAACAAAACAGAACAATAAAATAAAAGAAGCACTGAATCCAAAATGAAGCCAAGAAAGTAAAGAAAAAGAATATAGTGTATCCAGGGGTGCCTGGGTCGCTCAGTTGGTGAAGTGTCTGAATCTTGATTTTGGTCCAGGTCATGATCTCTGGGTCTTGACCCTTAAGACTCTGACAGTTGTTTAAGATTCTCTCTCCCTCTCTTTCCATCCCTCCCCCACTTCTCTCCCTCTCAAAAAAAAAAAAAAAAAAAAAAAGGAAAAAAAGAAAGAAAAGAATACAGTGTATTCAGGCAAATAGAAAGCACAAAATAAGACACACACACACACACACACATTTAAGTATGTATATATAAGATACATCTGTATATATACAAATTCAAATATACCAGTACTTACGTTACATGTACTTAAATAACTTAGTTAGCAAATAATAGTTTCTTCTAGATTTTTTTTTTAATTCACCAAAGCCAAACTTAAATTCTAAAGGTGCAGTGAGCTTGAAAGCAAAATGATAGGAAAAATAGATCACAAAAACACCAAAATAAAGCTGGAATCCTTATATTTAGGTAAGAGAAAAACACAGTCTCTAGGGAGAAATGAAAGCTTTACTAAACTAAGAGAAATTTAAAAATATTTTTAACTTAATAGAAGTTTTGAATTCAATGAAATTAAAATGAAAACACCACTCATAAAAACGTGTGGGATGCTGCAAAAGCAGTGCTTAGAGAGAAATTTATAGCAAAAACTGCATACGTTAGAAAAGAAGAAAGATATAAAATCTATCATTTAAGTTTCTACCTTAGGAAACTTGGAAAAGTAGAGTAAATTAAATAAAAAAATAAGCAGAAGAAAAAAAAAAGAATTAGAGAAGAAATCAATAAAATTGTAAATGGAAATTAAATAGAGTATCAATGAAACCAAAAATAATCAGCTTCAAAAATGGAAAGGGCCAGGCCTAAAATTGTTCCTGGTGAATTCTATGAACCATTTGGGAAAGAAATTATACGAATTCTTTGTGATCTCTTTCAAAGGATAGAAGCAGATGGGATACTTTCTAATTCATTCTGTAAGGACAGAATTAAGCAATACTAAAGACAGACAAAGACTATACAAGAAAACTACAGACTTCCAATAACATGATACAGAAAATCCTCAAAAAAATTAGTAAATCAAATCCAACAATTTATAAAGAGAATCATGCACATTATACATTATCTAATGACCAATAGGGATCTATCCCATGTATGTAAAGCTGGTTAAACGTTCAAAATCTTGGGGCACCTGGGTGACTTTCAGTTAAGTGTCTGCCTTTGCTCAGGTCATGATCCTGGGGGCCTGGGATTGAGCCCCACATTGGGCTTCCTGCTCAGTGGAGAGTCTTCTTCTCCCTCTGTCCTGCCCCTCCTCCTCAATAAATTGATAATATACCATGTTCATGGTTAGAAAAACTCAATACTAGCACGATTTCAGTGCTTCTTAACTTGATCTATAGGTTAAATGAAATCCCAGCAAGTCATTTTGTGAATATTAACAAACTGATTCTAAAATTTATATAAAGAGGCAAAATGCCCAGTGTAGCCAACACAATATTGAAGGAAAAGAACAAATTTAAAGGACCAACAATATTTGACTTCAAGATTTGCTATAACCTACAGTAACTTCAATATTAACAGTAAAGACTGTGCTATTGGCAAAAGAATAGGTCAATGGGACAAATAGGTCAATGGAACAGAATATAGACAGCCCAGAAACAGACCCATACAAATATGGCCAACTGATCTTTGACAAAGGAGCAAAGATAATAAAAACAGATTAAGACTGTCTTTTCAACATATGGTGCTAGAACAGAGTGGTTATCCTCATAATTAAAAAAAAATGAATCTAGACACAGACACTTTACCACTCACAAAATTTAACTCATAATGTATTGCATACCTAAATATAAAATGGAAAACTCCTAGACTCCTGGAATGTAATATAGAAGAAAATATAGATCTAGGTGACCTTAGGCATAGCTATGACTTTTTAGGTACAATACCAGTGGCAAGATGCAGGAGACATAATTGGTAAGTTGGACTTCAATAAAAGTAAAAATTTGTGTTCTGCTGAAGACAATGTCAAGAGAATGAAAAGACAGGCTGACAAAAATATTTGCAAAACATTTACCTAATTAATGGTTACTATCAAAAATAAATAAAGAACTCTTAAATCTCAACAAAAAGAAAATAAGTAACCCAGTTTAAAAAATAGGCCAATGACCTTAATGACACTTCACCAAAGATAATATACAAATGGCAAATAAGTATATGAAAAGATGTACCATTCTATGTCCTCAAGGAAATGCAAATTACAACAGCAAGATATCACTACGTAACTATGATAAGAGCTAAAATCTAAAATGATGACAATACCATATTCTGACAAGGACATGGTGCAACAGAACTTTCATTCATTGCTGATAGGAGTGCAAAATATTCAGTCACTTTGGAAGACAGTTTGGAACTTTCTCATAAAACTAGAAATATTTTTACTAAATGATCCAGCAATCTCATTCTTTGGTATTTATTCAAATGAATTGAAAACTTGGGGTGCCTGGGTGTCTCAGTCAGTTAAGCATCTACCTTCACCTCAGGTCATGAACCCAGGGTCTTGGAATCACAATGAACTCCCTGCTCAACAGGAAGTCTGCTTCTCCCTCTCCCCCTCCCCATGCTTGTGCTCTTTCTCGCTCACACTCTTTCTCTCAAATACATAAATAAAATCTTTTAAAAGAATGAATTGAAAACTTACATCCACACAGAAATTGGCACACAAATATTTATAGCATCTTTATTAATAATTGCCAAAATTTGAAAGCAACCAAGACATCCTTGAACAGATCAATGAATAAACAGCAGCACATCAGACAAAGGAATACTATTCAACAAGGAAAGCAGATGAGATAAGCCATGAAAAGACATGGGGGAACATTAAATGCATATTACTAAGTGAAAGAAGTTAACCTGAAAATGCTATTTGTATGATTCCAACTATGTAATATTCTGGAAAAGGCAAAACTATGGGGATAGTAAAATGGTCAGTATTGCCAGGGGCCAGGGTTGGGGGAAGGGGTCAAGACGCAGAGCACAGAGGATTTTTAGAGCAGTGACAACTACTCTATATGTTACCATAATGTTGGATACATGTCATTATACATGTGTCCAGACTAACAAAGTATAACACCAAGAGTGAACCCTGATGTACACTATGGACTTTGGATAATTATGAAGTCTCAATGTAGGTTCATAGATTATAACAAATGTACTACTGTGGTGGGGAGTGGAAGTATGTCAATAATGGGAGAGACTTTGAATATATAAAGAATGAGAGTATATAGAGAAATTTCTATAAGATAAAATTTTATTTTAAACCTAAAACTGCTCTAAAAATGAATTTTATTATTTTTTAAATAATATAAAGCAAAGATGTAAATTTAAATAATATAAAGCAAACACTAAAGAAGTACCAAAGAGAAGTCAAAAATTGTGAACTATATTGAGAGTTACTATATCTTTCTTAGTAATTTATAGAACAAGCACTCAAAAAATCAGTTAAGAACATGGTTTGATAAATTGATTTAATAACACTTGCTTAAAGGACATAAATAAAACACTCAACTAGAGGAAGCACACACAGGACATTTATAGAACTTTAACTTCTGCTGGCCTTAAGTCAGATCTCAAAAATAACTTCAGGATTAAAATCATGTGAGTGAAAAAAAAAAATCATGTAAGTATATTTTCTGAATATAATGCTAATAAACTATAAATGAATGATATCAATAATACTAACAATAGTAGTACTAGTAATGATACTAATAAGCTGTAAATGAATGATAAATGAAGATAACTAGATAATCTTTACCCTCTTGGAAATTAGGAAATATCTGAAAAATTCATGAGTCAATCATAAATATTTTTTAAAATAATTGAATAATAAAAATCTATATATTATAATATAAAAGCAATAGGCAATGAATCTTTTTAAAGTAAAAAAATTCATCAAAAAGGTAAATTTTTTGAAAGAAATTTTATGAATTCCTGGCAAATCTGATTATGAAAATAGAATGGAAAGCACAAATAACCAGTATCAGGAATGAAAATGAGGCAGAATGACAAATGATACAGCCTAAAACTATAGTAAGGGAATATTGTGAACAACCCTACAACAGTATATTTGAAAATTTGGGGAAAATGGTCAATTCCTAGAAAAATATGTTACTGAAATTACCCTTAAACCTAACATTATAGGCAAGCAACCAGGAAGGAAAAAATTTTTGACCTGTGACAGTATTTTTTAAATTTTAACTTTGCTAGTTAACATACAGAGCAATATTGGTTTCTGGAGTAGAATTCAGTGATTCCACAGTGCTTATCAAAAGTGCCCTCTTTAACATCCACCCCACCTATCTCTCTCCATCCACCCTCAGTTTGTTCTCTATCATTAAGAGTCACTATGGGGTGCCTGGGTGGCTCAGTGGGTCAGTGGGTGGCTCTGGGTGGATCAGTGCCTTCAGCTCAGATCATGATCTCAATGTCCTGGGATTGAGTCCCTCATCAGGCTTTCTGCTCAACAGGGAGTCTGCTGCCTCCTCTCTCTCTCTCTGTCTGTCTCTCTGCCTACTTGTGATCTCTCTCTGTCAAATAAATAAATAAAATCTTAAAAAAAAAAAAAAAGAGTCATTATGGCTTTTACCTCTCTCCCAAATGTCCATCAACTGATGAATGGGTAAAGAAGTGACAGTATTTTTATTTATTTATTTATTTAAGATATTATTTATTTATTTAATAGACAGAGATTACAAGTAGGCAGAGAGGCAGGCAGACAGAGAGAGAGAGAGAGAGAGGAGGAAGCAGGCTCCCTCCTGAGCAGAACCCAATGCAGGGCTCCATCCCAAGACCCTGGGATCATGACCTGAGCCGAAGGCAGAGGCTTTAACACACTGAGCCACCCAGTTGCCCCTAGAAGTGACAGTATTTTTATTTATTTTATTTATTTTTTTTAGTGACAGTATTTTTAAAATCAGAATGTGTCTCACAAAAAATGTGCAAGACCTTATCAGGAAAATTGTAAAACTCTATCAAGAATGTTAAAGAAAAACTAAATAAATTATGAATTGAAAGACTAAATTTCAAAGGTTTAAATTGTTCCAAAATTAACAGTTAAATCACAAGAAGTATTTATGGGTATTGACAAGCAGAATCTATGATTTTTATAGAAAGTCAAAATCTGCAAATAGCCAAGAGACACTCAACAGGGTGAATAAATTGGGAGAACTTGTCAAACACCATAATTTATTATTAATAAACTCTAATTATAGAGCTGATGCAAATAAGACAGTGAATATATTGTAGTGTAGTATGGTATAGTATGGTGTGGATGCTATATATGGATAGGATGACATGAGATAGGATGGAATGGTAGTAATTCTAAGATAGGGCAGGGTAGGGTAAAGTAAAATAGTAGAGAAAATGAAAACTGATAGTGGCATATATGCTTCATTGGTACTATAAGACAGATCGTATTCTAAATCAGTGGGCAATATTCAGGTTGTCAGTTTCTTCCTGATTCTGTTTTGGAAGTTTGTAAGTTTCCAAGAATGCATCCATTTCATTTAGGTTGCTTAACTTATTGGCATATAATTGTTGATAATAATTTCTGATGATTATTTCTATTTTCTCGGTGTTAGTCATGATCTCTCCCTTTTCATTCATAATTTTATTAATTTTGGACCTCTTTCTTTTCTTTTGGATTAGTTTGGCCAGTGGTTTATGGATCTTATCGATTCTTTCAAAAAAGCAGCTTCTAGCTTCGTTGATGTGTTTTAATGTATCTCTAGTATCTCTGCTCTAATCTTGATTATTTCCCTTCTTCTGTGGGGTTGGCTTAATTTGTTGTTGTTTCTCCAGTTCCTTAAGGTGTAAAGAGAGCTGGTGTATTCTGGATTTTTTAGTTTTTTTGAGAGAGGTTTGGATGGCTATGTATTTCCCCCTTAGGACCACTTTTGCTGTATGCCATAGGTTTTGGACAAATGTGTCTTCATTCTCATTGGTTTCCATGAATTGTTTAAGTTCTTCTTTGATTTCCTGGTTGGTCTAAACATTCTTAAGCAGGGTGGTCTTAGCTTCCCAGTGTTCCAAACTTTTTCCTGTGGTTGAGTTCCAGTTTCTTCCCAGTTCCTTCCAAACTTTTTCCTGTGGTTGAGTTCCAGTTTCAAAGCATTGTGGTCTGCAAATATGCAGGGAATAATCTCAGTCTTTTGGTGTTGGTTGAGCCCTGATTTGTGACCCAGTATGTGGCCTATTCTGGAGAAAGTTCCATGTGCACTTGAGAAGAATGGGTACTCTGCTGTTATAGGGTGGAATATTCTGTATATATCTTTAGGTCCATTTGGTCCAATGTGTCATTCAAAGCTCTTGTTTATTTTTTATTGATTTATTAATTACTGATTTATTGATTTTCTGCTTGGATGATCTATTACTGAGAGTAGTGTGTTAAGGTCCCCTACTATTAATGTATTCATATCAATGTGACTCTTTATCTTGATTAACAGTTGTCTTATGTAGTTGGCTGCTCCCGTATTGGAGGTATAAATATTTACAATTGTTAGGCCTTCTTGGTGGATAGACCCTTTAAGAATGATGTAGTGCCCTTCTTTATCTCTGACTGCAGTCTTTAGTTTAAAATATAATTTATCTGATATGAGAATCACTAACAATATTGAAGCAGTGATCAAAAACCTCCCAAAAAACAAGACCCAGGACCTGATGGATTCCCTGGAGAATTCTACCAAACATACAAAGAAGAAATAATACCCATTCTACTGAAGCGGTTTCAAAAAATAGAAACAGAAGGAAAACTTCCATACTCTTTTTATGAAGCCAGCATTACCCTTATCCTCAAACCAGGCAAACACCCCATCAAAAAAAAGAATTTCAGACCAATATCCCAGATGAAATATGGATGCCAAGATTCTCAGCAAGATCCTAGCTAATAGGATCCAACAGTACATTAAAAAGATTATCCACCATGACCAGGTGGGATTTATCCATGGGATGCAAGGGTGGTTCAACATTTGCAAATTAATCAATGTGAATAGAACAAATCAATAAGATAAGAGAGAAGAACCACATGGTTCTCTCAATTGATGCAGAAAAGCATTTGACAAGATAACCAAAATGGTCCTGATTAAAACAATGCAAAGTATAGGGAGAGAGGGAACATTCCTCAACTTCATAAAATCTATCTATGAAAAACCCACAGCAGATATCATCCTCAATGGGGAAAAGCTGACAGCCTTCCCTTTGAAATCAGGAACACAACAAGGATGCCCACTCTCACCACTCTTGTTCAACATAGTACTAGAATTCCTAGCAACAGCAATCAGACAACAAAAAGAAATAAAAGTTATTCAAATTGGCAAAGAAGAAGTCAAACTCTTTCTCATCACAGATGACATAATACTTTATATGGAAAACCTAAGAGAGACCACCCCCAAACTACTAGAACTCATTCAGCAATTCAGTAATGTGGCAGAATACAAAATCAATGCACAGAAATCAGTTTCTTTCTTATACACTAACAATGAAAATATAGAACAGGAAATGAGAGAATCGATTCCATTTACTATAGCACCAAGAACCATAAAATACCTGGGAATAAACCTAACCAAAGAGGTAAAGGATCTGTACTCCAGGAACTACAGAACACTCATGAAAGATATTGAAGAAGACACAAAAAGATGGAAGACCATTCCATGCTCATGGATCAGAAGAATAAACATTGTTAAAATGTCTATACTGCCTAGAGCAATCTATACTTTCAATGCCATCCCAATCAAAATTCCACTGACACTTTTCAAAGAACTGGAACAAACAATCCTTACATTTGTATGGAACCAGAAAAGACCCTGAATTGCTAAGGAAATGTTGAAAAAGAAAAAAACTGGGGGCATCATGTTGCCTGATTACAAGCTTTACTACAAAGCTGTGATCACCAAGACAGCATGGTACTGGCACAAAAACAGACACATAGACCAGTGGAACAGAATACAGAGCCCAAATATGGACCCTCAACTCTATGGTCAAATAATCTTTAATAACGCAGGAAAAAATATACAGTGGAAAAAAGACAGTTGCTTCAATACATGATGCTGGGAAAATTGGACATCTATGTGCAGAAGAATGAAACTTGACCATTCCCTTACACCATACACAAAGATAAACTCGAAATGGTTAAAGGAACTCAATGTGAGGCAGGAATCTATTAAAATCCTAGAGGAGAACATAGGCAGTATCCTCTTTGACATCGGCCACAGCAACTTCTTTCAAGATCTGTCTCCAAAAGCAAAGGGAACAAAAGCAAAAATGAACTTTTGGGACTTCATCAAGACCAAAAACTTCTGCACTATAAATCCAAAAATATAATAGTGAAACAATAGCCTATAGAGATGGAAAAGGTATTTGTTACATATATCCAACAAAGGTCTCATATCCAAAATATATAAATAATTCCTGAAAGTCAATAAAATATAGCCTAATAGAATAAATATTTTTTTAAATTTTTAAAAAAAAATTAAATTTTTAAAATTTGTTTAAAAAAATAAATAATAACCTAATAGAAAAAAAAAAAACCAAGAAGCTCTAACATATTTTTCACCAAAGAAGATAATCCAAGTAACTTGTGAACATATAAAAAGGTGCTTAATCTCATTTTGTAGCACAGAAATGCAAATTAAATCTGAAAAGTACAAAAAAAAAGCCTCAAAAACCTAATTGTTGGAAAACACATAGCCAATAAGACTCATATTTTGCTGATTGAACTACATTTTGGTACTACCATTTGGAAAGCAGCATTTGGAACTACATTTTGGTACTACCATTTGGAAAGCATGTGGTGGATTTGAAGATATGCATTTCATATGATCCTTCAATTACATTCCTAAATGCTTGCCCTACAGAAACTTGTACAAGGATAGAGTAGCGTTTTTCTTAATAGTCCAAAACTGGAAACAGCCCATGTGCCCAACAACAATGGAATGAATAAATTCTAGTACATCTGTGCTGTGGGATACAGTATGATTCTGAAAAATAATGAGCTGCATGAATACACAGCAACATAGATGAATCTCACAAACAATACTGAACAAATGAACACAAGAGAATACCTGCAGAATTGTAGCAAGCAAAGCTTGCTTAATATATAGGTAGGAAAATTTATAAAGGAAGTCAAGAAAATCAATGTTATAAAATTCAGCATATTGGTTATCCCTAAGAGAAGAGAACTTTGAACAGGACTTCTCATGTGCAAGCTTTGTTCTGTTTTGTTTTGTTTTGTTTTGCTTTTTGAATGATCAGAGGTTACATGGAACATGTGTTTATATGTGTATTTATGTAATAATTTTAAACAATGTATGCATAATTTATATAATATATAATCTTTACATGTTTTAAATAACTTATAAAGCTTGAAATTCTAAACACCTGCTATATGCAATATTTGGGTACATTGTATATCTCATAACAAAATAAAAATGATAAAAAGAGCTTTCTGTGCTCACTTGACAACACATATACTAAAAATGGAATAATACAGAGAAAATTAGCATGGCCTCTGCACCAGGACAAAATGCAGATTCATAAAGTGTTCCATATTTTGCTTTCCTTTCTAATGTAGAGCAATGACAAAACTGTCTCTAATAAGCAAAGTGACTTAACCAACTGAAGTCCCTTCCAGCTGCAAATCCCACCCCCTTTTTTTTTCCCTTAAAAAAAATCTTCCCCAATTCGATATTTATATAAGTAGGTTAAAGCCAAAATTTAATTATGTAGGGAAGACTGGTAATGCCTATCTTGACTTTTTTTCCTCACTAGAGTAGAAATAGATCAATAATACTTAACCTATCTTTCCAATTGAAAGTGAAATCAATGAATGGAGGCCCTGATTCATTTACAAATGAATTTCTGCTACATAAAATAAAAATCTATCTTTTTAAACAAAATATAATGAAAGATAAAAATTCTGCATTAATAAAGTATACACTTAGAAGACTCTAAAATATTCAGTCTATAGGCCTACTTGTTTAAGTGATTACCTATGGAAAACAATATGTTTGGAGCCAGGATTATTAGTCTCTAATATGTTTGTCATTCAGATTGTGAAAGAGGGGCACTTTGGTGGCTCAGTCCCTTAAGCATTCGACTCTTTTTTTTTTTTCTTTAAGATTTATTTATTTATTTATTTGACAGGCAGAGAGAGAGGAGGAAGCAGGCTCCCCACTGAGCAGAGAGCCCGATGTGGGGCTCGATCCCAGGACCCTGGGATCATGACCTGAGCCGAAGGCAGAGGCTTTAACCCACTAAGCCACCCAGGTGCTCCAGCATTCAACTCTTGATTTAGGCTTTGCCCTGAGTGTTGTGAGATTGAGCATGGAGTTGGGTTCCATGCTGGTTGTGGAGCCTGATTAAGATTCTCTCTCTTTTTCTCTCTTCTCTCCCTATCTGCCCTTCCCCGCCTTCTCTCTCTCTCTCTCTAAAAATGATTGTGAAGAAAAATTATTTGTACTTATATTTACTAGTTTTGTTATAGAGCAAGCAATATTTTAATATATATTCAGTATTTTATGTGATGTTAGCTCTGTCTGTAACAGAAGCATATCTGTATTCCTATTTGACAGGTAGAGAAATCATTAGAGGCAGAAATTAAGTCAGTGAGAAATGCATTATGAAAGTATAAACATATATATGATAAGTATTTCTGTTTTATAGCTATAAAAATGATTACAATGATACAAAAAGTATTTAATCGTATCCATCAAGCCTCTATCATTAGTATATCCATATAATACCACTTACTGGGTTCTTTTGAAATAAAACTAGTAAAGGAACTCAACCATATATTGGACCATGATCAATAAATATACATAAATGAATAGAATTAGTGGTATCTTTTTACCAGAGCAGAAGCTTTTATATATGGCAAGAACCTGAAGTCCAACTATACAAACAAACAAACAGAAAACATGTCACAGTAATATTTATTTGGCCACTATGACCATGTTATTTTGAAAGCCAACCTGCTTACATCACCAGCCTATGCATTATTCTTTTGGGTGGGCCCGAGTTTGGATGACCTACTGTATTAACACTCCCTAAGGGAGTCCAGGTTGGATAGGGGAATATTTTCCAAGAGTAATTAAATCAAGAGAGTGAAACAGGAGAGAATCATGTTAATGGAACCTCCTTCATGGTTATTACTGAGCAATTGCTAAAAATTATTTGAAATAACTTGAAATCAATTAGGACTATGTGTCCTTGTTATCTTTTGAAAATTAACTTTTCTTTATTAAAGACACACTAAAATCCTCATATATTATGAAATAGAATACATTAAAAAATACCTGTTATAGATTTAGAATTCTTTGAACAAGGACTTCCTGGACTCCCCCAGAAAATTGTTCTGTCTAGTTTTGTGGTTAATCCTGGGATCCTTCCAGTGACTCCCTGGAACCTTGATCTTGTCCTGGATTTACAGACTCTTAAAGATAGTCTCACCTCCAGGATAGCTAAGTCTTGGCCCATGGCAACTGAGATAGCATTAAGGCGATATATAATTAGGTTCATTTAACTTAAAAAATAGCAAAATTGCTAGAGTTATTAAATCCTTAATACATGTCAGGTATGATATGTGTTCTGTTACTTTATTTTATCATACACATTTTAGGAGAAAAAAACTGAGGCAAAGAGAAGGTAGATAATTTGCTCAACTTTGCACAGTTAAGTGAAAACACCAACTTACTATGTGCAAGATAGATGTTAGGCAAGTAAATGACTAAAGTGTAGACTCTTTAATACAAGCTGAATTGATTTATCCTAGGATTAACTTCTTGTATGTCACAATTTTAGAGGCTTTTCTAGTGAAAAACTAAGTGGTGTGCTAGATTCATCAGAAATGTAGAAAGCAATCTTAGACAATGGCTACCAGGTAGTTCTAAAAGCAATATTCTGTTAACACTTATTAATAACTTCGAAATGGGTAAATCTTCCAATGTCATGACAGTGAAGGATGAGTATTATAGATTTTTCCTTTTATCTCAGGTTCCAATACAGCTTGGTATAGCAGTGTTACTGATCCTGTCATTTAAAACGTTTACATTTTGTTTATCATGGATCTTTTGCATTAATTTTTATTTTAAAATATTACATCAAATATTATTTACCTTGATTCCTGAGATTTTTGTCACCCGCTTAAATTTTATGCCCAAAGTAAAATGTTTCATTTGCCCCACTTGACTTACCTTAGTCCTGGTCTTGGTTAACAGTAAACATGGAGACACATTATGCATTAATATGACTATACGTATGACTATATCACTTTAACAACCTGCAATTTTCTTGACTTATGTGGCTTTCACAGAAGAAATTAAGGAACCACTCTTTATGTACTATATGGTGCTCCACTGTAAAGATAGTGAGGAGATTCAATTCAACTGGCCAATACAAATGGCAAAGCATATCCTTTCAAGTAGAATTATATGCAAGTTGAATACAAAAGGCTTGTTATAATTGGTTAATACACACAACTACATCAACTTTGTGAAAGAATGTTTCTGTTATTCCAGAGGGAGTCACTTAAATAGAGCAATTCGATAATACTGAAAATTGTATCTGCAAAATCTATAGATTTTAAAAGACAATTTAGTAACTAACTTCTTCTTTGCTTTCCTAAAGGTCATTCATATAATTTATGTATCACCCAACCCCCAAATTGACAAATTTTGAGAATTAATTTAAATGTCAGAAACTAGCAAGTATTTTTCATTCTAGTACTTTTTTTAAAAGCCTCTCTACCATAAAATATAATGAAATATGTAAAGGAGTGATTAGTGCTGCATTTAGCCTTTGACCCTTACATACAGCTTTGGCTCTATTCCCAAAATTTCTGTTTTTAGAGTTTTGTAACAACAATCTTCTTTATTCATGAAGTCATTTTCCTTAATGATCAATTACATATATATTTAGATATATTTTAAAAGAATAGGAATGTAGCTTGTCACACACAAATGGATCTTAGAGAGTTACTGGTTCCATGCCAAGGCCATCAACTTCCCAGCAACAGATTGGATTGGTTAAGGAAGAAGCCATAAACACCCTATCAACAAGTATTTATACAGATGTTAATGAATTTAAAATTCTGTTAGTGTAACATTTATGCCAAACTCCAATTTTATTTGTGCTTTATTTGTGAGGTATGATGCAATAACTTCTTTTAATAAACATGTACAGACTGCTTATACTTTAAAATGGAAACATATTTTTAGTGTTTCCAGCATGAGATACATAGAATCAGCCCTTTATCAAAGTTACCAAAAATATTTCCATTGCACATAGCATTTTGCTCATGATGCAACTATGTCCTCCAAAAGCTTTTGGTAAAAAGATGAACTCATCTTTATCTGTGAAACCAAGGATACATTTTTATTATATTACTAAGAAAGGCCATTAAGGGAAAAGAAAATAGTCATGGGAAAATTGCCATATGTATTTAAAATATAAATAATTAGCTTTTTGTGTGTGTCCCAAATGATAATTGAATCCTAATCTCCCTCTGTGTAGGATATTTATACTATACTGAAATTTTAGAAAACATTTATTTGATGCATATGGGTTTAATGAACACTTATTTTGTTTTTCATGAAGAAAAGAATAATATTTCCATTAATTTCAAAAGAGACTTCATCTCTTTTAGTGAACTTCTTAAAGCTGAACTGCTTTCCTCTAGGATTGTGTATACTGTGAACATTTTATAAAGTAGCCTTATATGATGGAGTAGTTTTGTTGTTGTTGTTTTAATTTGCCATCTTTGGTTGTCAATTTTTATCCCAAACTAGTTCTGACTTTCAGAGCTGAAGTTTCTATTATAATGATTAAGTTAATTATAAATAGGAATGTATTACTCTCCATAATGCACAGGTCTGTCTACACACTAAAAATCTAAATTACTAGCTCTACATTTGTCAGGGCACTGACAGACCATTAACCAATTATGACAATTATTCCATTATTTCACAAATATTTTTGAACACCATCCTACTTATACACCTTAAAGAGCTTATTTATACTAGGTAAAACTGACACATGAATAGGAAAATAAAATATAATGTAATAAATGCTATACAGAGTCTCTATAGGAACTTTTAGAGGGCATCTGCAACTTAATTTGAGTAAGGAATGCAGTGTTGGGAAATCAATGACTTAACACAAAGAACATAATTTCCAAACTCTCATGTCATGAAGATATGAAGAAAAAAAACACCATTGGCAAAGTGAGTAATCTAAAGCATAAGCCTATAGGCAGAAGAGACCATTTTGAGTAATTCTAACATATCTGAATGACTGAGGCAAGAACCTAACAAATGTGTCTGAAGTTATTACAAAAAAATGAACATTATCCAGAGGAAATGGAGATCCAGAATTTAGCATATGAAGCAGTGTAATGAGATTTGTATTTTAGCAAGGCCATTTGCAGTATGGAGATATATCCATGGAAACAAGACCAAAGGAAAACAAAAACAAAAAATCCCAAAAACAAAAAACAGTGAGAGGGCTCTTACAGTAATTTAGAAAAAATGATGGTTGTCTGACATAAATTAGTGACAAAGGAAATCCAGGAAATATGAGATTGAAAAGAATTTAGGAGGAAAAGTATGCAGTCGTAAGGTGAGGATGAATGCTGGTTCATACAAGACTCTGGTTTCTGACTTACACATTGACAATGGTGGTGGCATTATGGGACCTTGGAAAAGGTAGGATAATACACGAGTGCAGCTTTTTTAAAAACTCAGTTTAAATTACGTGTGGGATGTCTAAGTGGCAAAGCTTTGGTTGGATACATATTTCAAAAGGAAATAATGGAAGTGATTGAAGAAATTGAATGAATATCCTCATACGGGAAAAGTATAGCCCAAGAGTAAATGAAGCCAGGTTTGAACCCTAGAAAAGAATCACGAGATTAGAAGGGATAGCAAGGGGAAAGGAGACCCTGAAGGAGACAGGTTTAGACAAAAGGTGTAAAAAGAAAAAACAAACAGAAAAACCAAGAAGAGTGCAATGAAACAAAATCCAAAAGAAATAAGACTTTTAAGGAGGAAGGAGTGGACAACAATGCATAATAATATTAAAGAGGAGTCAGTAAGATAATAACTTCAAAAAGTCCCAAAGATTTAGCAATACTAATGATCTTGGTGTGAACAGTTCCAGTGAAATGGTGTGAAAGAGGAGGCATCTTGCAATGAGCTGAAGCATGAATTGTAACAAATCAACAGAAACTGGTCTTTGTCTACCATTTCAAGAAGTTTGTCTGATTAGGGAAGGAGAGAGAAGAGTAGCTAAAGGGGAAGCTAAAAGCCATTTTGACAGATACTAGAAATACAGAGGAAAAGAAAGTACTGAGGGATAAGAGATCCTAGATTCTATAAAAAGTTTGAGATTCAGAGCAGAGTTGAAAGCACTGTGCTTAGGAGAAAGTGTGCTTCTTCCACTGTGGTAGGTGAGAAAGGTACATTTGCATTTACATCACCACAAAGAAGCCTGTTCACTCCTTTCAAAATGGAGCCTGAAGTAAAGTGGATAGTGGGGATGGAAAGGAGGAGCCAGTTATTAGCAACATACCCAGCAGGTAGACTAGATCTAGTTTCTGATTAGAAGTTGGTACTGTAGGGAGTGAGCAGCCAAGGTTGACTCCAGAATACCTGGTCTGGATGACTTGGGAATTCAGGAGGCAAAATTTACTTAGTAGAATTATGATGGTTAAACACAAGTTGTGATTCTGAAGTTCAGCTTAATATGAGAATAGGAATAAAATAGAGGCTGCTGGTATTTAGTCCTCTGAGCTGCCAGTCCCATCAGGTAATACACAATGTCTATCTGGCTGACTATCATCAGAAGTCAGCACAGTGCCAGGCAAAGAGTGGGGTGGCGGTGAGGGTCCTATAAAGAAGCATGAAAGGGAAATTTGAGAGTTTTAAGACAAAAGAAATGACCCATGTAGTTGAATTCAGCAGAGAGGTCAATTAAGATGAAATAATTGTGTTTGTTAGATTAAGACAGTTCTTAGTAAGGACAATTTCAATTGGATTAAATTAAGGTGGATTTGGAAAGTGAAGAAGTAAAAACAAGGAGTAGACTTCTTTTAAAAGAATTTTGTTAACCAATAGCTTTTAGTGTGAAAGGGGAAGTTTTAAAAGAGTACAGAATTTGTCCCAAAAACTTATATCTTATTTTATGAGTTTATTAAATGGGAGATATGAACCTAGGGGAAAATGACTTGTAGTTTAGAAGATATTTAACAATAAATTTGTATGCCTAGAGAGAAAGTTCCCCCTTTTGAAACTACAATAGGAACTGAAATCAAACAATAGCAGAAGAAAATATGTGCACCAGTGATAATAGATAAAGGATTATGAACAGTCAGTTAAAAATGGAAATTGAAATGCTAGGAACTGGGGTGAATAAGAAAAATAGAACTTCCCTATGACCCTACAATTGCACTCCTGGGTATTTACCCCAAAGATACAGATGTCGTGAAAAGAAGGGCCATCTATACCCCAGTGTTTATAGCAGCAATGGCCACGGTCTCCAAACTGTGGAAAGAACCAAGATGCCCTTCAACGGACGAATGGATAAGGAAAATGTGGTCCATATACACTATGGAGTATTATGCCTCCATCAGAAAGGATGAATACCCAACTTTTGTAGCAACATGGACAGGACTGGAAGAGATGATGCTGAGTGAAATAAGTCAAGCAGAGAGAGTCAATTATCATATGGTTTCACCTATTTGTGGAGCATAACAAATAGCATGGAGGACATGGGGTGTTAGAGAGGAAAAGGGAGTTGGGGGAAATTGGAAGGGGAGGTGAATCACGAGAGACTATGGACTCTGAGAAACAATCTGAGGGGTTTGAAGTGGCAGGGGGATGGGAGGTTGGGGTACCAGGTGGTGGGTATTATAGAGGGCACGGATTGCATGGAGCACTGGGTGTGGTGAGAAAATAATGAATACTGTTATGCTGAAAATAAATAAAAAAATATATATTAAAAAAAGAAAGTAGTTTACATTATTTGATTTATAATTAATAAGTAATTGTGGAATAACATTCAATCTCACTAGCAGTAACAAGTGTATAAATTAAGGCCACATTGGACAATATTTGTGTCATATTATCAAGAACTTTAAAATATTTAACATCCCAGTGTTCACCAAGGACTCAGTGAAATGAGTAATCTCATATAATCTATGGTAAATTGGTGAAAGCTTTTACAACTATTTGACCATATAGATTATATGAAGTTTCTCAAAATATTTCTAGTTTTAGAGATGTTATCTTTAATTCCACCTGAAAAACAGGTCAATTAAATAGATAATTAGAAAACTATCATGTAAAAGGCTGGTACATCATAGTGTATAAACACTAATATTATGTTTAGGATGAGATTTCCATTACATAGAATACATTTGATATATACTAATAGAAAAATAGAATGCATAGAATACACATAATTTTATATAAACAAAACCCAAAAAATCTATTAAAGAACTATGAGTAAATGCCTTAAAAATATTATTCAGTGATTATCTTTGGATAGTGGGATTTTTGTGGATTTTCTTTCCTTTTTTTTTTGACTTTTTACTTTTCTGAATTTTCTAAATTATCTGTAATAAGAATGTATTAATTTTATAAAGAAAAGCTTAACAATTTGTTTAAATAAAATTACTCAAATTTGTGTTTTGAAGAAAAGGAGCAAATGTAGAGAGCAGTAACTAGGCTAACAGCAGGAATCAAAGGAAAGAAACTTTTCCTTCTGTTATGATTCCAGAAATTCATGAAGCAAGACTCAGAAAAGTAGGAAAGGACAGGAAGTAAAGTGGTTTGAGTTCTGCAGGTAAAATGGTGCCTCTTTTACTGGACAGCCCAAGTAATGACAAGCGCCCATTAAGTAATCCAAATTGCCATTATTCTTCCTATGTGAGATGCTAAAAACAGAACTTCTTATACAAGTTTAAGAGTTAATCTTATTTTCCTCTTCTCAATGACAGGAGTAATCCTGAAATGGTTTAGCCAAAATGGAATCAATTTCTTCAGTATGTAAATTACAGCATCTTCAAGTGCATCCAGCCGACTTTACCAATATGCTTGTTCTGTTATTACACTTGAGCACATGCCAATCTACCAATCTATGCCTTAGGGTGAAAATGGTTAATATGAACTGGATCCTTACAGTGAAATCTCTCATCTTTACTCAGGGATTGTTTTTTAGAACCTTAGATGAACTCTGATGTAAAACCACTTAAGGTTTATGGAGTGTTATCAGAGAGTAAAATCGTTATGAAAGGATTCTCTACTTACCAAGAGTAAAGTTTCTAGCTATGGGCTCAGTTGATTATCAGTGGCCACTCACTTTTTTCTGTCATTGCACTTATGGGTCCAACATTTGGTCTGGTCAACCAAGAAAGATGGGTAAAAGACTGGGACTCTGCCAGGGAAAAGACTTAATGATGTGCAGTAATGGGGAGCGACAATGCCAAAGGTTCCCTCTGTTGGATTCCTTATAGTTTCTGTAAACCTTTTTGGCCACTTACCAGAATGGTGTCTGCTCATGGATTCAATGGTCAGCCTTTGCATGTGAAGTAATTGTTCCTTCAATATAGCAGGTATGGAGGGATTGGCTTAAGCTCAGGATACAAAGGATATGGCCATCTTAGAAACATAAGGTGGCATGAGAAGCAACAGCAAGTTAACTTTGCTAAGTAACACGGAGTCTAGAGAAAAAAACATGCTGATTTTTAGCTTTTCTAAGAATTGGCTACAATATCTCTGAACTAGAGTCATTTTATTAATTTCAGCAGCAATTTTTAAGGAAAAAATCTACATGGTAGATGTAGCACCCCTGGCATGTTCAGAATGACAAATGCTAACCTTGTAAGGATATGTATGACTGTGTGTGGACATGCACCAAGCATTCGAAGCAGGCCTTGCACCACGCTTCATTGGTTTTCCAAACAACTTGAAAGTACGCAGTGTACAAAGATCTATAGTGAAAGAATTAATAAATTAACATATAAAATATTAGGTTTTGAATTATAGGATTCTTGTTTAGTTTGATTACCATGCATTAGTTTTCAAGAGGAGCCTGTCTATGGTGTACCATCAGTCAGTCAAAAGACATCATAGTGGACAGATACTCTTTTTATACTAGAATTTTACTATCTACCAAAAATAATTCTTTGAATTTTTAATTTAAAAGCTAAAAAAAAAGCAAGTCCTGAAAGATGTTGGCTACATTGAACCATTGTCTTCATTTTTAAAAATAGGTGATTTTGAAACTCAAGCAGAAAAATTACTTAATCTTTAAGTGACAGACATTTTTCTTACAGATGATTATGCTCTCATGAATTAGTTTGTTTTTCTTTTGATGAAATTGTTTGCCTAGACTGATCTACTTAGCCAAAATTTGATCTCTTTTAAATAACAAATAGAATTTCCATATTTTTCCCCAGGTAAGAAAGAAGAACTTATCTACAAGGATGCCACTCCGAATGAAAAATTAGAAAGGAGTAAAGAATACACATACCAATGGCTTCACACACAGGTTGGGATTCATGAAACAACTAATTCGAGAAATATGAAATGGTGAGGTCATTTCCTTTAAATTAGATTTTTGTATTGCAAACATACCTTGAAAAATGAAACCTAGGTTAATTGTGCTAAAACAAACATGACTTTATAGCCTAAGGCCAATACACCCATTGCCAGGTTATAAAAGGCCTCTTCTTTGGAATAGATTTAATCACTCTTTATATTTTTCATCTTAAAATGTTTGAGAGTTCTGTTTCTGTAATGCTTAAAACCAACAGATGAAACGCACAAATGATTCTATTTTATAAAGTAAAATGCGTGGTATCAATAAACTGTTTATAAACATAGTACATATGGGAGGTTATATTTTGTTTTGTGTCATTTCTATCATTTACATTTGACAGTTAAATTTATAATTCAGCACTGTGCTTCCACTTTACCAGTCATGTAACTAATTTCCAATGATGTCTCCATGCTTCAGTTTCCTCTCCTTTATAGTGAGATGGTAGTATCTTATCTATCTCACAAGGTAGAGGTACGATCACAAGGTTGAGGATGTCAAATGTTTATATCCCTTAGTAACAAACAAGGAAACATGAATATAATAGGTAATCAATTAATTTTTGTTACATTAATGTTTGTACTAGTTTGCTACCACATAACAAAATACCATAGATTGTGTGGCTTAAATAACAGAGATTTATTTTCTCACAGTTTTGGAGAGTACAAGTTCAAGATGGAGTTAGCAAGTTTGGTTCTTTGAAGGTCTGTCTTCATGGTTTGCAGAGGGCCACCTTCTCACTGTGCCCTCACACAATCATCCTTCCATCTCTGTTTTCTGTTTTAATCTCCTCTTCTTATAAAGACACTAGTTATATTGAATTAGAGCTTACCCATATGACCTTATTTTACTTTAATTATCTCTTTTATGGTTCTATCTCCAAATACATCACATTATGAGGTATTGAGAGTTAGGACTTTAGCATATCAATTCTGATGAAACGAAATTCAGCCCACAGCAATGTGGTATAATACATAATGCTAAAAATGCATAAAAGCTAAAAATCAGCATAATGTGGTATAATATATATGCATAACCACTGAACCAAAGTTTTAGGGAAATAAAAGTCTGGAAATAATAATATTTTTGGCATAAATTTTCAAAACTTTCATTTTATCTACATATATCCATAAAATAATAAAAAATAAAAATAAAATAAAAATTAAAAAGTGCTATTATAAACACTAACTACATATATAAATCAATATTGAATCTAAATGTAGATAATGCTTTGGAATGTTTCCGGGCATTCTATAGAATATGATCTCCAATACGTATGATGTAATGTAATAACAATTTAAATGACTAACAAATAAGATACAACAATTATGAAGGTTAAAACTTAATTTAGAAGCAGTTTAAAATATGTAAAAAATGAAATCTCTTTTTATAGTATATATATATATATATATATATATTGAGATTTTTCATATGTGGTCAATTCCATCCATGTAATTCCTTTAAAAATATGGAAAAGGAAGTGAAGAATGAAAGTGAAATTAAAACATTTTATAATCTGGATTACTTTGTATTATTTAATTGTGAGCAAAGAAAGTAGGAGTAAAGCAATCAGCATTTGTGAACTTTTATTTTACTAAGTACTCCAATTAATACAAGCACAATTTCTTTTATGTTGGTATAAATCATTTTAGTATAATTCATAAGATGAAATCCTTAGAACTATAAACAAATGAAAACATGGAAATTGGTATATATCTTTGCCTATACTTTAGTATATTTATTTTATATATTTAATAAAACTATTATTTCCATTTTATAGATTACAAGTTTCTCCCAAACTTTTCGGTGGGCATTTCTTTCATATTCTTCTTTTACATTTATATAATAATATAATCTCTGTTTTTCTCACTCTGCAGCAATCACTTCTTGCCTGAGTTAGACCCAGATGTACGTAATGGTGGAAGAGTCCAGCTTGTGGTAAGAAATATGCTTAAAGTTACAGAAAAATGTTGTACACGCTCGTCCTCAGTAACTGACACTTTAAAATATGTCCATAATTAGTGTAAATTACAAAAATATCACAACTGGGGGCGCCTGGGTGGCTCAGTGGGTTAAGCCTCTGCCTTCAGCTCGGGTCCTGGTCTCAGGGTCCCGGGATCAAGCCCCACATCAGGCTCTCTGCTCAGCAGGGAGCCTGCTTCCTCCTCTCTCTCTGCCTGCCTCTCTACCTACTTGTGATCTCTGTCTGTCAAATAAATAAATAAAATCTTAAAAAAATATATCACAACTCAATCTTTTTGGGGTAATCTCAAAATACTATATATTAAAATAATAACCTGTAATAATAACATGTTCTTTTGATTTGTAATGTAACTTTAAAATCTGCTATTACTTTAAAATATTGATTCTATATGGTAGATTTAAAAATATTAACTTGCTACCATATTTAAAATAACGTGACTCTGAACAGGAATTGCATAATGAACTTATTTACTTGAATATTTTAAAAGAGTAGGATACTGAGAGAAATACACTCTCACAACTTAGAAAATCAAAGCAGATAAAAATTAACAAGTAATTATAAACTCAACCACTCTAAGTAATAAAGTGTAAATTACTGAAGCTTTAGGAACAACCAAGTTCTAAACGTGGTGACCAGAGTGTAAAACTCTAGACAATATAACTGTATGTGCATTGTTAAAGTCAATTGTACTGTAGGCTATTAGAAGGAAGACTATGTTAATAGAAGAACAATGGCCAGTGTGGAGTCTAGAGAAATGGAGTCCACAAAGCAAGAAATTTTCAGTGTGTTTCCAGAAATTTCCAGAGAAGAGGGTACCCTAACCAATGATAGAAGTGTACAGCCTCCTTAGCAGTTGAAAATAGATGCCTCAGGTGACCCTAACTGTATGATACCTTCCCTTTATATCAACCAATTAATACTCCTTGCTCAGATTCTACATTCACCAAAAAACTGATTTTAATTTAGGTTGCCAAGTAGAATTTAGCATAAAAAGATAATACACTTTCTAATACATCTAGTATGATGGTATCCAGAGCAGTTATATTCATAATTCTCATGAACAATTCATTCAAGGAATTTTCCGGGAAAAAAGAGCAAAATTAGGGCAGTAGCTAATATTAATGTATCTTCCTGAAAAGGGAGCAAAACTAGAGCAATAGCTAAAATTAATGTGTTTATGAAAATATTTATAGAACCTATGCACAAGTTTGAAATAATCATTAAACAAATATTTCCTTGCATTTTAATGCAGGCTCCTCTGGCAGAGTGGCATGTAGATTGCCCTAGGAAAATTGATATTTCAAGCAATGAACACCATGCATATTACTAACAATTGCACACAGAGTGTTGAGTTGCCACTTTGGAGCAAGAATGGGGAATATAAAAGTCCCAAGGAATGCCAGGATAAAGAAACTGATATTAACATTGAATGATTATACTTCCAAAACTGAATGCAAACAGACTGGGTAGATTTCTAATTGAAGTGGTTCTATGAGAGGGGTGCCTGGGTGGCTCAGTTGGTTAAGCATCCTACTCGTGATCTCAGCTCAGGCCTTGATCTCAGGTGATGAGTTCAAGCCCCACAATGGGCTCTATGCTGGCCATGGAGCCTACTTTAAAAAAAAAAAAAAAAAAAAAAAAGATGGTTCTATGAGATTAATGCTTTGACATCCATCTCCTTCTTCTGTATTCCACTGTATTATACTATATCCAAATATATTACAATGACATAGCAATGATAAATGCTTTTTTGATATTGAAGAGATACAGGTGAATACAAAAACAAAGTAAATGATAGTAGAACAGAAATAGTTTTTTGTTTGTTTCTGTTTTCATGTAAATGGAGTTAGGAGAAGGGATTAAAGACTTATGTCAAAAGGATACTGGACTAATTGAATGCCCAAAATAGATATCTTGCAGAGTCGTGGGAATGTGTTGGGAAACTGGAGGCAGATAATTGCACATTTGGGACCAGGCCATAACTAAAAGTAAAATTAAAGAAAAAAAATCTGCAACTGCTGCCACTTTTCCTCCAAGACATAAGGAAAACACCCATAATAAAGGACAAAAAATCATGAAACAAAAATGATCACATTTTAATTAAAACAATTATGAATATTTTAATAAGCCTACTAAAAATTCTATCTAGGGCGCCTGGGTGGCTCAGTTGGTTGAGCGACTGCCTTCAGCTCAGGTCATGATCACGGACTTCCAGGATCAAGTCCGCATCGAGCTCCCAGCTCCTTGGGGAGTCTGTTTCTCCCTCTGACCTTCTCCTCTCTCATGCTCTCTCTCACTCATTCTCTTTCAAATAAATAAATAAAATCTTTAAAAAAAATTCTATCTATATAAAATATTACCATTGAAATAAACTATGGACTGGGCATCATAAAAGAGAGACATCGTGAATTGAAACATTATCTACAAAGGAATAATAATTATATTGACAGCTGACATTATAGCAGAAACAATGCATACCAAAAAAGAGTGGAGTCACTTCTTAATAACAGAGATAGATATAAATATTATCCAGAATACTCTCCACTAACCTTCAAGAGTAAGAATAAGATATAATAAAACATTCAAATTCTGGGTTTTAAAGAAGCTAGTAAATAACATCTCTGTGTAAGATCAAAGTATTTTGTGTGGCAGATTGGAATAAGAAAAATGAAAATAAGATATCATTTTACTTATATCCAAATATATTATCAGAAGACATGCCATAGAGCCATACAGTTGTATTGCTGATTAACTTTATCCCCCAAAACTCCAGGATTTTTCTGTAGAAGACAGTCCTAGTTCAGGTTCTCCAGGAAACATATTCTGAGATTCTTATACTTGAGTGCAGAACATTTGTTGGAGAAGGCATTCAGGAACAACTCCTTTGAGGGGTGAAAGAAGCATAATTGAGCAGAGGGAAAAGGTAAAATTCAATAGAGTTGCAGAAGAGGAAGTGAGCTCCAGTGGTGTGAAAGCCCTTCTAAGCTGTCCCAGCTTGAGGCAAGAGGATCGGGCTCCTATTCTCCTGCATCTCCTCAGGAGAGTGTATGGTTTGGGCAAGACAGCCATCTTTAGCTAAGGACAGTTTTCAGAGAGATATTCAGTTAAGAGCCATACTTTTCAGCAGCTGGGAGAATCTGACTCATTTGTTTAAAGTGATCTGAGTGGCATATGATAATATCCACTATATTCATTAAGCTTATTGTTCATAGATACAACTTAGCATATAAAATGTGTCAACTATCTCCAAATAAATCTATAAAGTAAAATCAATTTGAACTAAAATTATAGCTTCTTTTTTAGGAAACTGAAAAATCTCATTCTAAAATGTGTATTGTTGAATAAGAACAATATTATACAAGTCCTTTGAAAAAGAAGAGCTGACTTGCATCATAAGATATAAAGACAGTATAAAACTAAACTTTGTGGTACAGATAAATAGACCAATGGATATGATTAGTTAGTTTGGAAATAGACCTGTGACTATATTGGAATAAGGTATATAACAAAGGTGGGAAAGGTCAAATTGGTAAATAGAATTCAGTAAACTTGCATTGAAAAGCAGGGCTGTATATAACCCATACACACTATAATAATCAAGTGGAATTTACAAGATTTGAAGACTCAAGTGTGAAACGTAAAGTTATAAAATTGATCAACTAAAATAATTGAGAATATATTTGCAAATTCACAGTAAAGAAATACTCTCTTAAAAGATATGTTATATTGCAAAAACTTTTTGATTGACTCGACTGTTTTAAATTAGTTATTACTTCCTATGAAGAATTTTATAGCAAAGGTTAACAGACAGATTACAGACATGAACAAATTATTTTCAGTGCCTAAAGCCAAAAATAGCTTAATATCAGGATATAGAAACAACTTCTGAAAATAAATAATATAAAGTCAGGTAACCTAATGAAAAAGAAATACAAATACAATAGAAAAAATATACAAAAAAAAAGAAAAAATATACATAGACATTTTACAGGGATTATGATTAATGCATAAAAGAATGTAAAGAGATGCTCAGTTATATGACCAGAGAAATAAAAATTAAAACTAAGAAGTTGCGTGACTATCCTCGTCAGAACAGAAAAAATTAGAAAACTGGGTAATGCAAAGTGCTATCAATAATGTGGAAACACTGATGTATGGCCAAAGTAAAAGCTGGTACAGTCATTCTGGAAAGAAATGTGTCATAATTAATTAAAATAGGCCTTTGTACACCCTATTATGTATTAGCAACAAACTTTAATTTAAAATATTCTATTCACTTCAACGTAAAAAAATTAAAATATTTAAGGATTATGTTAACATTAAGTTGTGCAAGGCTCCTATAATGATAACTATCAAATGTTGCTTTAAAAAAATCAAAGAGGGGTTCCCAGGTGGTTCAGTCCTTAAGCATCTGCCTCTGGCTCCGGTCATGATTCCAGGGTTCTGGGATCTAGCCCCTCATCTGAGCTCCCTGCTCAGCGGGAAGCCTGCTTCTCCCTCTCCCACTCTCTCTGCTTGTGTTCGCTCTCTCCCTGTGTGTCTCTCTGTCAAACAAATAAATAAAATCTTTAAAAAAATTAAAATTAGAAAAATAAATAAATCAAAGAGATATATCATACTCATGAGTATAAAGACTCAAATTGTAAGATGCCAATTCTCAATGATCTGTAAATTCAATAGACCCTTAGAAAGCATTTTAGCAGAAATGGACAAATTTTATTTTATTTTATTTTAAAGATTTTATTTATTTATTTGACAGGCAGAGATCACAAGTAGGCAGAGAGGCAGGCAGAGAGAGAGAGGGGGAAGCAGGCTCTCCGCTGAGCAGGGAGCCCGATGTGGGGCTCGATCCCAGGACCCTTGGATTATGACTGAGCCGAAGGCAGAGGCTTTAACCCACTGAGCCACCCAGGCACCTCATGAAATGGACAAATTTTAAAATGTGTATGGAAATGTAAAAGATCTAGAATAGTCAATATAATCTTGAAAAAAACGACTCACACTACCTGATCTCAAGACTTACTATAAAGCCCCAGTCAGTAACCAAAACTATTTGTTATGTGCAGAAAGACAGAAAAATGAATTAATGGAACATAATAGAGAGTACAGAAAATACCACACTTATAAGGTTCATTGATTTTCCTTAAAGGTACTAAAACAAAAGAGGAAAAGAATAATTTTTTTTTTCTCAACAAATAGTGCTGGGCAACTATATACATGGAAAAAAGTGAATCTTGATTCCTACCTTGCATCCTAAAAATGAATTTGAGATGAATTATGGGCCTAAATGTAACTGCTAAAATTCCAAAATTTCTCCAAGAAAATAAGATATTTTCAAAAACCTGGGGAAGGCAAAGATTTTTTTTTAAATAGAACGCAAAAAGCATAAATCAAAAAAGATAAATTGTACTTTAGATTTAAAGTATTTATACTTAGTCATAATTCAGAAAATAAAAAGAAATGAAAGTCAAATCACATCCTGGGAGAAAAATTTTTATTTTCTTTCTCTCCTCTTTTTCTTTCTCTCTCTCTCCCTCCCTCTCTCTGCCCTCCACAGCCCTCTGCATACAAACATCTCCCCCACATATACACATCTAATAAAGGTCTTGTATCCAGAATATGTAGAAAAAAGTCCCACAAATCAACAATGTAAAGACAAATACTTCAAGCTATTTTAAAATGGCGAAGCTTTGAGAGACTTCACAAGGGAATATAATTGAATGGTTAATATGCACACTAATTTAAAACAAAATGAAACCCTACTACACAACACTAGAACTGTTAAAAGTTAAAAGCCAGAAAGCACAAATGTAGGCAAAGATATGGAATAACTAGAATTCTCATGCATTACTGGTGTAGTGAAAAATGATAAAACCATTTAGGAAAATAGGCACTTTATAAAGTTATAGATACTTCTACTCTATGACCCATTATCTACTCCTAGATGTTTACTGAAAGGAAATGAAAACACATGTCTTCATAAAAACCTATATGAAAATTATATAGAAGTTCTATTGATAAAAACAAAAAAAATGCAAACAACATAAATGTTTATCAACAGCAGAATGGATAAACTGTGGTATATTCTTACAATGGCATACTTACTCAGAAATGGAAAGAAATGAACTCCTGCTACATACAGCAACATAATTGAATACCAAAAACAATAGAGTGAGTGAAAATACTGTATGATTGTATTTATGTTAAGTTCAAGAGCAGAAAAAACTAACTTCTCTGTGGTAAAAGAAATCAGAACAGTTGTTGCTTCTGAGGATAAATTACTAGAAAGAGGTACAAAGGAATCATCTGCTAGTTATATTAGGCAGGGGTCACTAGAGAAACAGAATCAGCAGGAGAGCTATAACTGTATTTATCTATATCTAATATATAAAATCTTATACAAAATCTCTTTGTATATGAAAACAGAACTTATAATAGCCAGTGTAACCTTGAAAAACAACAAAGAAGAGTCATACTACCTGATTTCAAGACGTTCAGACTTGGCCTGAAACTTACACCATTGGCCCTTTGGTCTATCTCTCTGTAGAATCGAGAGAAAGAGGAGAGAGAGTGTGAGACAGAGAGAGAGAGAGGGAAAGAGAGAGAGATGTATATACATATGTATAAAGAGATTTTATAGATTTATGTATTTATTATAAGAAATTATGTATTATTTACTATAAGGAATTGGCTCATTTGATTATGGAGGCTAAGAAGTCCCATGATTTGCAAGCTGGAGACCCAGGAGACCCTGGAGACCCTGGAGCTACCCTGGTGGTGTAGCTCCAGTCTGACTCCGAAGGCCTGAGAACCAGGAGACCAATGGTATATGTTCTAGTCTAAGTCTAAATGCCTGATAATCAAGACAGCTGATAGCTTAAGATCCAGTCCGGCTATGAAGGCCCGAGAACCAGAAGTGCTGATTGTGTTAAGTTCCAGTCTCAAAACAGGAGAAGACCTATGTTCCAGCTTCATCTGTCAAGCAGAAACGTGAATTCTCCCTTCCTCCATCTTTTTGTTCTATTTAGTATCTCAGTGGGTTAGATGATGCATGAGAGGGCCATCTGGTATACTTAGTTTGCCGATTCACATGCTAATTTCATCAGAAACACCCTAGAAAACACATCCAGAAATAATGTTTAACCAAATATCTCCGTATCCTGTGACCCAATCAAGTCAACACAGAAAATTAATTATCACAGTAGCCATCTGTAAAAAATAACTAAATTGGACAGTGAAATTAGAAAATGAACAAAATGAACAAAGAGATTATCCATATAGAAATAAGCATATGAGAAGATGTTAAATATTATGAATCACTAGGAAAATTGTTAATGCCACTATATAATATCACTATACACCTATTAGAGTGATTAAAATAAAATACCGTACCAAGTGCTGACAAATATGTGGGACAGCTGGATTTCTCATACATTTGCTGAGAATGGTACAGCCACTTGAAAAAAACCCGTCAATTTCTTATAAAGTTAAATATACACTTTTATGACTCAACAATTCGGCTCCTGGCCATTTTTCTTAGAGAAATAAACTTATGTTCACTCACAAACCTGCACACAAATGTTCACAGTAGTTTTATTGATTTTCAAATCTTGAGTCTTGTAGTTAAAGCCTCTTTAGCTAGCAGGAGGGTCCCTGTGTTGTTACCTTGTTTTTCATTGTTTTGTAACTGATCTCACCAAAACTGTAGTATCACTACAAGAATAAGTATATCCCCCTTATTCTTGACTGGCTCTTATTAAGTCTTAGTATTGATGGAGCTATTGTAATAGAAATAATAGATATGTGCTTTTGTACACTAATTGAAATAAAGTTCAGAAAAAATGTATAATATTTTTCATACCAATCACAAGTATAAAGTGGAAGCCAACTGTTTTTTTATTTCATTTTTACAAGTTTTCTACTGAGGTCTTTTTTGTATCACTTAGCCGGGTACATCAATTGACTGATAAACAAACAAACAAACAAACAAACGACTGGCATAAAATGGTTTCTATTCTGAATTCAGCAATAGCCAACTTGCTTACTTAACAATGAGAAGTCCACATCTTCCTTATCCATTCATCCGTTGAAGGGCATCTTGGTTCTTTCCATAGTTTGGCGACTGTGGCCATTGCTGCTATAAACATTGGGGTACAGATGGCCCTTCTTTTCACGACATCTGTATCTTTGGGGTAAATACCCAGGAGTGCAAGATGTGGTCCATATACACTATGGAGTATTATGCCTCCATCAGAAAGGATGAATACCCAACTTTTGTAGCAACATGGACGGGACTGGAAGAGATTATGCTGAGTGAAATAAGTCAAGCAGAGAGAGTCAATTATCATATGGTTTCACTTATTTGTGGAGCATAACAAATAGCATGGAGGACAAGGGGCGTTAGAGAGGAGTAGGGAATTTGGGTAAATTGGAAGGGGAGGTGAACCATGAGAGACTATGGACTCTGAAAAACAGTCTGAGGGGTTTGAAGTGGAGGCTGGGTGGGAGGTTGGGGTACCAGGTGGTGGGTATTATAGAGGGCACGGCTTGCATGGAGCACTGGGTGTGGTGAAAATATAATGAATACTGTTTTTCTGAAAATAAATAAATTGGAAAAAAAAAAAAACAAAACAATGAGAAGTCCATGCTTGTGACAGTGAGAAGAATTTGGGAAGGGGAACGTAAAGGAGAAGGGCAAAGATCTGAATTTGAAAAAGAATGATTTTTAGATTCTGTTTTCATGGGATTTTGTAGCCCATCATATGGAGATAGCTTTTTAAGTACAGTGATGGTTTTATGGCTTTATTTTGCCCTACTTAAATTTTTCTCACATCAAACATTAGGACAGTGTTTTCTCACAGGATTTCAAGCATCCTGTGGTTTGGGTTAAATCCCAGTTATTTTAAGGCTGCTTTGCTTTCCATCATGACATTTTCCCTTACTTCAGGGTTGAATCCTGATAAATTAGTACTTAATGATATTAAACATTAAGTAAAATAATATTTTATAAGCAAGAAGTGATTCTTCAACTGTTAAATTCAGTCCCATGTAGTAATAAAAGTTCAGATAGGGGCACCTGGGTGGCTCAGTGGGTTAAGCTGCTGCCTTCGGCTCAGGTCATGATCTCAGGATCCTGGGATCGAGTCCCGCATCGGGTTCTCTGCTCAGCAGGGAGCCTGCTTCCTCCTCTCTCTCTCTCTGCCTGCCTCTCTGCCTACTTGTGATCTCTCTCTGTCAAATAAATAAATAAAATCTTTAAAAAAAAAAGTTCAGATAGTAATTTTAGACGTGATCAATTATTTAATCCTATGTTCTTAAAATAATATATCTTGAAATTTTTTTATATTTATAATCACCCTTAAATTAGACTTAATGTATAATACTTTATATTAAAAATGGTTTTAATGAGAAGGTAGAGATCTTTTGTGACTTTGTAGTATATAAACATGAGATGAAAGGCCCTTTGAGGAATATTGTTGAGAAGACTAATACTTGTCACTGGTAAAAATATAAATTTTGCAGAAAATAATCCAATATGACATTTCTAACATTCAATTAAGAGTTAAATAATATTCTTGGTAAATAAATAATGTTAAGCTGTTTAAAGTTTCATCAGTTGCCTTTAAGATTGATTTTCATCAAAATTGCTGTAGTAAAAGGTTTTCTTTTGTTGTACACACTCAAATCGCAAACCTCAATTTTAAAATCGGCTCTTATTTGCAAAAAATGCTTTGACATAGTGCATTTGTTCTGCCTGGGCAGCAGTAAAGGATTGTGGTATCATTTTGAAGAAGGTTGTTTGACAGAGCCTGTTTGTTTATTTGGGGTAATGTGAGCTGCATTCAGAAAATGCCATATTTTGTTTCATGATTGTATACATTCTCTCCCATTGCTCCCAGGCAAGACTTGTAAGCAGAGAAGACACGGATTTAGACCTTTTTTCCATGACCAGTGGAAGTGCTTTGTCTGTGAAGAGAGAGAAAAAAAATCAGGCACACAGACACTCAGCGGGATCTTCAAGTAAGTTGTGGTTTCCTTCAGAATTAATTTAGAAATCACAAACGAATTGATGGAACATAATGCCAACAAGCATTCTTTTATAGATAAGGGGTAGGATGCCAGCAACCAGAACTGCCTCAAAGTGTGTGTTTGAATTTTTTTTTCTTTAAATGTCTTCTTTTGATATAAACCAAATTAAATTATCTACAAAACTAACAGCATCAATTTTTAAAATTATATTCTGTAACTCAGTGTTCTACTTCCCTACCAGCCATGAATTATATTGAATCATATGATCATTTAATTCTAAAGGAACTTTTTGGCTAATTGTAAATTGGACTGGACTTATATATCAGACTAGTATATTTTGGCCTTTTTTCATCGATTTAATTGTAGGTAACCTTAACTTTTAAAGGAAACTTTTAAAATAGCAGATTTTAGATAATAATACTATACTGTCAAAACCCTGCTTTAAATACTATTTCTGCTAAGTAGATGGCAGTTTATATTTATTAATGATGACTTTTTACACTTGTAAACTTGTCACACACATCTATTATCCTTAATATGATTTCAATAAGAATTGCATTGCGGTTATTAACTCTGAAAAAAAATAAACATTTGAAAATACTTGTATATAGAGTCTAATTTTTTCAAACTTTTCATATACCCTAGAGATTTTGAAATATCTGCTAAAATGTTTTGGTATATTAGTATAAAAGATGCTTTATTTGCTATCATATTTTTTTAACTTTCCCCAAAGTATAGTGAACCTCAAAAATCCACATATTAACTTACACTTTGCTCTAGGTATTAAGGTTTTTTTTGAAAAAAATGTTATTACTCACTTACTTTTTTTTTTTTTTTGAGATTTTATTTATTTATTTGACAGAGAGAGAGAGAGACAGAGCACAGCCAGGGGCAGGGGCCAGGAGACGGAGAAGCAGGCTCCTCACTGAGCAGGGAGCCTGAGGTGGGGCTTGACCCTAGCTAGGACCCTGGGATCATGACCCAAGCCAAAGGCAGACACTTAACCAATTGAGCCACCCAGACACCCCACAAAGTTAATACTTGATTCATTATGAGAAATTCAAATTATCCAAATGGGTGCTCTACAGGTAAATGAAAACTTAAAAAATGATTGCCTTTCACTTTTTATCCAGACATGTGGCATTATTAAAGTCTAGTCATGGGGTGCCTGGGTGGCTCAGTGGGTTAAAGTCTCTGCCTTCGGCTCAGGTCATGGTTCCAAGGTCCTGGGATCGAGTCCCGCATTGGGCTCTCTGCTCCGCCTGGAGCCTGCTTCCTTCCCTCTCTCTCTGCCTGCTTCTCTGCCTACTTGTGATCTCTCTCTCTCTGTCAAACAAATAAATAAAATTTAAAAAAAGTCTAGTCATTTAAATCAATTAATATATACCAGGTGATTTTGATAAATTTTAATTTGGTCTTGAAATAATGATTTTAATATATCTAATTTAAAAATATTTCCAAGCTTCAAAGTTCTTAGAATGCTTGAATTTTCTTTACTTGGTTACAGAATCTGATCACAAAATTTTGCCCTAGTCAATATGGTTAAGAAAGAAACATTTTATGTTTTAGGTTAATTCACTAATTATTGATCTAATATAAAAATTTTTCATTATTAATATAATTTATTAATTATATCAACTTTTAAAATATATATTATATTCAGAAGTGATCAAGCTGTGTTACACATAATAATGAATAATGTTATTTCCATTTTAAGAATTGTATATTATGAACTCATATCACTTTGGAGCACTGTATAAAACAAAGGAATTGCCCTGTCACATTACAGAATATCAAAGTTTCTATATATAATGTATCATATGACTATTAAAACATCAACACCTCAGGGGCGCCTGGGTGGCTCAGTGGGTTAAGCCTCTGCCTTTGGCTCAGGTCATAATGTCAGGGTCCTGGGATAGAGCCCCACATCGGGCTCTCTGCTCAGCAGGGAGCCTGCTTCCTCTTCTCTCTCTGCCTGTCTCTCTGCCTTCTTGTGCTCTCTGTCAAATAAATAAATAAAGTCTTTAAAAAAAATCAATAGCTCAATAAATCAGCAACCATGCTAAAATGTACAAGCTTTATCTCTCACGTGATATCAAATTACAGATTTTAGAGAATACAAGATTATATGGAATTAATATTTTAAAGTCTTATTTTCTTTTTAAATTTTAATTCCAGTATAATTACCATAGAGTTTTATATTAGTTTCAGACATACAATATAGTGATTCAACAACACATTCTCTAAGGAACTGTAATATGGTTATCCTCACTGATTCCAACTGGTTGTCACTAAATGACATTATAACAAACACTACTAATCATTAAATCTGCTCACTAAGTGACATTTTAAGATAAACGATTTTAGAAAAACAGAGTTTTTATCCAATAAAAGAATGATTATGAATAAAATACCACTTACTGAATTATTATAGTTACTAGTTTACTACAACATCTACATAAATATAATGGTAAAGTGTGGGCCCTGACATCAGTTTGCTTGGACTTGTACCATGACAATTTCCTCATCCTTAAAACAAGAATGCTAAGTCAAGTACTGTACCTACCTTGAAGAGTTGTTGTTGGGATAAAATGTTGAGCATTTAAAACAATATCTGGCACAACTTAATAGTCTTTATAATTGCCACTTACACACAGGCATAAAGAAGAATAATCTGAAGTAAGATATTAAAGTCACTACTATCTAAGTGCATGGCCTAACTAGCTCACCTTATAAGAAACCTACTCTTAATAGTTACTTAACTAAAAAACTTTGGATAGCCTATTATCCACAGAAAACTTTAACCATCAATATCCTTGGTTCCTAGGCCTCCATGGCCCTGGGCCAACCCTGTACAGCTTTGGTATTTTGAAAGCTCTTTTTCCTCCAGCTTTTTCTCTCTCTTAAAAAACTTGTCACCTTATTAAAACTCAAGTATTTCTTTTAGCTTTCCAAGCCAAATCTAGAGAGTAGTTTATGGACTGCAGCTATAAAACTCTTTCGACCTCTGAACTTTTCTAGATATTTCTCTTTCTCTATTGTTATAATATTTGTATCAGGTATTCTATAGAATCAGATAAAGTCAGGTTTAAACTCTCAGTTCCTTTATCACACATAAGTTGTGTGACCTTAATTCTAAGAACAAACTAACTTGGGAAAATGGATAATAATGTCTATCTCATTGAGTTTGGGTGAGGAAGAAATGAGTAAAAATATAGACAAAGTATGTGATATATTGCCTAGAATATAATAAGTACTTGTTTACATGTATTATGTTGCTGTTGCATAATTTTAAACAACTTTAAAGTAGAATGGTCTGTCTTCTCTATGTGTCAGATAACACCCGAACAGCATACTTTCAGCATCACGCCAGTCATCTCAAGCAAAATTGTCTTAGAGAATTTCCTAAGTTCTCTTCCTTTTCTTTTAGGTCTTTCTGCTTTCTTATAAAAGGCCAAGACAGTCTTCTGCTATATGGCCTTCTAATCTAAAAGTTAGAAGAGGTCACATTCTTATTTTTAAAATGCCATTTACAAAATTAGTATGCAAATAAGTTCCTCATTTAGACAATATTTAGACAAAATATTTGATTTCCTTAAATGACTTTGGTTTTCTCAACTAATTTTTCCATTTTTATACTTAAAGGATGCATAATAATAATAATAATTTTACTGCTATAATAATTTATAGCTTTACACATTTATTTTAATGAGCTTTTCTTATTTATACTAATTATTTTTCTTTGACAGCTAATATAAATAAGTCTCAAGAGTTTATTTACTCTGCCTTTGGCCCAAAAAATTTAGCAAGGAAAAGCCACAACTTGAACCTATGTTTTCTTATTCCAAAGCTAGTGCTATCTTTCTTCCATGCACTAACATATAATAGCTTAACTGTAACAATAGAACATAATTAATGTAATTCTTACACATTTACTAAATGATCACTGCTCACTATATACCTAGTTTAGGTTCCCGGTTGTCTCCTCCCAATAATTTCTGCATATTCTAGGACGAACTCCATTTCCAGAGTTAGCTAGGGATTGAGAATCTACAGTACTCCTGTAATAGTTCATAATCATCCCAAAGTCAATTTTTTCTTTAAGTGTATCTAAATTCTCTTGAATATAATACCTTTTAATATGGTACTAAGTTTTCTGAGTATGGAAAAATGTATTTATTTTACAAGCGAAGCGGCTAATGTAGTTAAAGTGCATGAGAAAGTCTTCTCAGAGGAAAAAATATTTGATTTGTACCTGGAATGACATTTGGGATGTAAGTAAGGAAAGAAGTAGAAGAAAGCCATCTTAACAAAAGCAAAGGATAAAATATGAATATATGTTTGTTGAACATTGAATAGTATGTCTGGACCAGAGCTTGTATACACTGAAGTAACACAAACTAAGATTTAATTAAAGATGAAACCTAGTTTCAGGTAAGCTTGAAAGTAAAGTAGAATTTTGAAGGGCTTGTTCTCTTGCAGGGACAAAAATCTCTCTCAGCAGTACTAATCAGACTTCCTTTCAGATTTTATTGGCCACAGCAGTATCATACTGATTTTTTTTATGTTTATTGTTTATTCTCCTTCTCCCCTGCTAGCATGTGTGTGTTCCAGGAGGCAGGGAATTTAATGTAGAATCCTAGGTACCTAGAACAGCTCCCTGGCATGCAGGCCCATAATATGTATGTAATGAATGAATTAATGGATGGATGACTGACTGACTGACTGACTGAATGAATGAATATGCTCCACTGTGAAGCAGGAAATGTCAGATAACTGCTAGAAAGAGAGTATTTGACATTTTACTACTCCATAGCAAGAGGCAGGCTGTTCTGACAAAGGAGAGTAAAAGATTAACTGTTTGGTAGACCTCAACAGTATCTGCCAAAGCTTCTAAAAGCACCTGATCCTGGTATGTACAATCTATCAAACACTAAGGGATCTCTTGCAAGTAAGTCTTTCAAACAACCGATCATGAGATTCAGATTCCCATGGATCCAACCGACTTGAAGTAAATCCTGTCATCTGTTCAATCAAAAATATTTATGAATGCTCTTGAAGTCTCAGTGCATCACACAGGTGAGAGAGTGCATGTATATCTCTGGCCTTCATGGAGTTTATGATTTATATAAACATATGCTATAAGAGTCTGGGTCCAGTCAGAAGACAGCTATCATACAGTAGGTTAAACAGGGCAAGTTTAAGTCTTATTATCTGTACTGAAGTATTATCGATTTCGGCTATGAAATACAAAGAAATATATGGTACCCTAGGGCTGAGGAAGAGCACCCAAGGAAGGACAAACTTGGAAGGGGTTCAGACTTCATTGGAGAAGGTGTGGTTCAGCCACCAGATAGCAGACAAGTCCCCTAGTTTGGCTAGACCAAAGATGGTCTGGAGTTACTGGGCAAACAATAGGCAATTCTCTGGAATAGGGGAGGGGGAGTAAGTAATGAGCAAATGGGAGCATAGGCATGCAAGGAGAATGGTACTGATAAGGCAGAAGGTGGTTTCCCTTCGATTTCCCTGTGGAGAGGAGAGCATGCTGATTATTGCTCAGATGAAGCTGGGGAGTTGTAGAGGAATCATGTTCTGGGACAGTGGCTCAGGAAAGCTGCATCAGAAGTCCTGAACCCAC
Source organism: Neogale vison (assembly GCF_020171115.1). Lineage (NCBI taxonomy): Eukaryota > Metazoa > Chordata > Mammalia > Carnivora > Mustelidae > Neogale > Neogale vison. Next base: position 34,008,559 of record NC_058102.1, on the reverse strand, counting down.
AAGGCCAACTCCATCCCCATCTATGCCAGAAATTACAAAACCCTTCTTCTAGTAGTGTTTCTTCAGCACCCTCTATTGAGAAAGCGTAACATTTTTTCTCACTTTAAAGGAGAAATGCTTAAATTCTTTTATCACAAAACATAATGAAAGGTGTATTCATTGCTTTTAAATTGATAATGGACATATATGCATGCACTAAATTACTACTTTCTGAATATAATAACTTATATAGGTATATGAATTATCCATATTTTATTAATTATAGGATATAAATTATTATATATAATTATATATACAAATATGTATTTATATATGCAAATGTATCATATATAATTGTGTGAATTTTATATATTTTATATGTATAAAAAATCTTTACAAAAGAAAATTGGACTCACTGTTCTTCTCTTTAAAACAATCACAGCTTGGACCAAATTATGGCCTAGTATTATTTTACTCATGGCATCTTAGGCTAGGAAATATGCTTGGGTGAGGAAAATCGTAAAAAATTTTCACAATTGAGAAGAATTGAGGAAAAGCATAAGAAGACCTCAAGTTGTTAAGAGAATGTCATTCCATCATTCTTTTTTTCTTTCTGCTAAATTTTAGAGGCTACTTCCAGCCTGTAAAACTATGTCATTAACTAGGGAAAATAATTAACTAAGGAATGACTTTATTTTTTTTTTAAGATTTTTTATTTATTTGTGTGAGAGAGAGAGACAGAGAAAGAGAGACCATGGGGGAGGGACAGAGGGAGAGAATCTTGAAGCAGACTCCCTGCTAAGGGGCAGAGCCCCATGTGGGGCTCCATCTCACCACCCATGAGATCACAAGCAGAGTAGAAACCAAGAGTCTGACCCTGAACCAACAGAGCCACCCAGGCACCCCAGGCACTTTAATAAAGTGTAACATAGCCCTTGCTAAACTAGAAGGATGAAGTCCAGAGTAAAAAACATTAATATTCCAGTTGCATTTTTAAACACAGCGAGAGAGAATGTGGCATTGATAAGAGTATATTTTAAGAGACAGGGAAACGGACTTCTAATCCTGTCATGGCTCCTTACCAGATTGTGACCTTAGTTAAGTCCTTTACAACTCCTTTGTAAATCTAGTAGGTAAAAGGCAGCCTGGGATAAAGGAAAGAAATTTGGAGTATGCCAGATCTGAATCTGAATTCCATTTCTCACACTTTTGTTTTTGTGAGCTTGGATGAGATATTTCAGGTTCGGTTTGTCCATTTAGAAAATATCATGAAAAATTAGATAAATATATTCTTATGTATTTTTGCCCTCACTTGAAAAAAGATGGAAAAAGAAAAAACAAATATAAAAGAGACCCAAGAGTCCTGATAGCTTTAGAATTCCATAATTTCACAAATAGAATGATAAAACTTTGTGACAATTTCCCAGTTAAAAAACAACAAAAGCTATTATTTCTGGTATTTTGTAGTATGAAAATCATGTTTGCAACTGAAAATTTTCTCCACACCATAATACTTATGACTCTGATTTCAAATGTTTTCAAATGTTTTCAAATTGTCCCTATTAGTTTAGCTAAGTATACTCAACTGAGATGGGAAAAAAAATGTTTTCCTTTGAATGTTTTCCAAGAAAGATCAGAAAACCCCATCATTTATAAGAAATGACAGCTATTTCATAAAGTCAAGTTGAATCTTAAAAAGCTAGAAGTGATTCTGAAACTCAACATGCCTATTGTAAAAATTTGGCTTAAGGATATTGTGCTATAAATACTTAGTAGTGGGTATCTTGATGTCCTACTACCTTTTTTTTTTTTTTTAATGTGAGAAAAGACAAAAAAAAATTCCTAATAAGGACCCGGACAGCATTTCATAGGGTGTACTTGGAAATGATTTTTAGCTTAATCCTTAGCTAGATATTTACTTTTTAGAAAGAAGTTGTTTGTAAATTTAATTTAATATTGAAGACACTAAAGAGGAAACTAGGTATAGACATACAGCTACAAGATAATTTAATGAATAGGTTATCCTGAAAGTAATTAATAAAATCTATGATGTTTTGTACCAATGTAAAATGTTATGATAGGAAAAACAAAGGAATAACATGTTAGGCAGCTGTCCTTTATAGGAAAAATGTCAATTTTTTCATTTATAAGACTGTGGCCTTGTTTTTAAATCTGATTGTTTTCATGCAGAATATGAGAGAACCAGGGCTGTAGTCCCTTCTGAAGTATGTTTTGAAGATAACTCTAGTATATTTATAGTCCAGAACTAGAAGGAAAGAGGCAGTATCTTTTTTTTTAAGGGTTCTGTTTTTGAAGATGAGGTTAATATTAATAATATTTTATTTTAACTTTGAATGAATTGTACCTTGGAAGTGATTTGTGGCAGTCTTAGTCAATGAACATTTATTGAGTACTTAATATATATTAGGTAGGATGCTATTTAGGTATAATTTCAAATTTAATTTAATTCAAATTAAATATCAAAATTCTGAACTTTTTAAAAATGCAGGTCAGCCTCTCTACCTTAGAATTATACTTGATATAGCAAATGCTTTAAAAAGTGTAGGTTAAATTCCACATATGAATAAAATCATGTGGTATTTGTCTTTCTCTGACTGACTTATTTCACTTAGCATAATACTTTCTAGCTCCATCCACATCATTGCAAATGGCAAGGTTTCATTCTTTTTTATGGCTGAGTAATATTCCATTGTAGTATATACCACATCTTCTTCTCTAATTCACATTTTGACGTCTTTGACAGCCCTGCTACTTCCTACTGATCCCTTACATTGTGTCACTTAAATTTACAAATCAGTGGATTTTCTCACTGGATGTCTAGAAATGTTTTACACGTAACTTATTTTCTGTCACCTAGAGTGGTCAAAGGTGAGCAAAAGTTACATTTAATCATGTACATATTTGTATATTTTTCAGCATAAGCTGAAATTATACATAAAAAGAATAAATTGAGTTTTGGTTCAATTGTCCATTAATTAGCATGTTGGTTTTACTTGTACCTGGCCTTTAAAAAAATCTAGATAGTTACATCATTCTGATATATTTCTTCATATACTATCTTGAAAAAAAAATGTAGTCTCTAGTATTACATATCAAATTTTGCTAAGTTCGAAGGAGACACTACTCATTAATATTACTTTATTAACATATGTGTTCATGTAAAGCCAAAAAAACTCAAATATGGGAGTATTCTTTGAGCAACTTCAAAACTTCTGGTAACAACTCATCTACAATGCCTTGAGGGGTAAACAGAGAGACAGTAGCATAAGTAAAGGATAAGAAAGTCTGAAAAAACTTTCGGTAATTCTTAAATTTAAAAAGCATGTTAGGGTTTATGAAATCATATAAAAATATAGGTGGGCATAGATATGGATACATGTATAGAAATATCTTTCTCTTGTATTTCCTCACTTACAGAAATTGAAGATCATATTGTTTTTCATTGATACATTTTATTCATTTTTAGTTTTATAGATCTTATTTCCAGGTAATGGACAGTTTTTTCCATTCCAAGGCATTAAAAAAACAGATATGTATCTCACATTGGCTACCTAATACTCATAATAATTTTGAGAAGAAAAAGTAATATAACTGTGCTCAAGCAAAAAAAATTATTAGGCTAAATGCATAATGAAGAGCTGTTAAATATGTGCACTTTTAATTATCTGCTATACAAAAAATGGCATAAGTGATAGTGTTCTATCTACAAAATCTTCTAATAAAATAATTCCATGATACCACTGTCTATGCTGATTATTGCAAAAATTCATTGTAAAAGAACTTAAAACTATCATATTGTCCATTTAAATTATTCAACCTTCCATCCCACTATAGATGATATATATTTTCCAGATAAAAAGAAGGTGAAGATAAGACTTTATAAACAATTATGACCAAGTTAAGCTTTTTTGGTTCTATATACAAAATCTGGATTTGCTTATCTTCTTCTTTTCTTTTTAATCTGAAGTGTTTGCTTTAAAGTAATATGTCAATAAAAAAGCTAGAGATATATCACATAGAATTTTAAAAAATTTTTGTTCAGCAAGAGTTGGTCTCTAACAATGTAAGGTTGCAAATTTTAAGGTTCTTTTTATTATTGCTTAAACCATTAACTCTGACTTTTCTTGGTCTCAAGTTTTTTGACAGAAGCTTTAAAAATTCAAATTTTATAGGTCTTTTTGTTGTTGTTGTTCCTGAACTTTGACAATAAATCAAACACTTAAACACTTTAACTCTTAAAACATTGCCACAACCTGAACTAATAATCAAATTCAATTATACCAAGACCATATTTACATGGTTGGTGATCATCTAATACATATGTATTAAAAGTCTAGTACAAAGTAGGCACATAATAAATAACTTTATTTAATGTCCTTCAACAGCTTGATACTGAGTATTTCCAAACCTAAGACAATTTAATGAAACAGTCAACAAAGATTCCACAGTTACACAGTTAGTAACCACAGAACAGTGTTTACAGATCTACAACAGTAGTTTCACCAGCATCTGACATTATCCAGAGAATGACAAATTTCAACTCTACTTGTGTGAGAAAACTAGTTGTACATATGTCAATTACATTTATTTGTTGTAAAAAAAAAACAAATAAAAAACATACATTTTTAATATTTTTGAGGACAGGATCCATGTATGCTCTATTGATATTAGATTAAAGCATCATGTTTCTAACTGTACTATTATAGTTCTTATGCCTTTCCTTTATGTTCATTTCCTTTTTTAAAATAAACTGCGATACTCTGAATTTGGGGGGGTTGTTATTATTGTTGCTTTCAAACCAATTTCTTACACTAGCTAAATTGGTGAGTAAATAAATGGGTATGGTCAAATGTGAAATGCATTTGTCAAATGAATGAAACTGAAGTGCCATAATACAATAAATCCTCAGGCTAGTCATGTTTATTGTTGCCAAATGTCTCGCTGCTAAGAACTAATAAGCATGAAAAGGGATAATGAAAGTTTCCATGAAAAGTTTTTGGGAAATCTATCCACAAGTCTTCACTATCTGGGAATGTGGAAATAAGTATTTGTTTTATACAAGTTCCATATGAGGACTGTAAAGATGAAATTATTAGAATAGAGTAAAATGGAAAGCAGCTACAGTGTGATAGTTACTAATATGATTTGGCACATGGAAGAAAATTGACAGGGAAGGTCCACTGTAAGACAGAAGAGAACAATACGTGCTATATAGTGGGCACCTAATAAAGACATGTAGAATGACTGTGTAAATAAAAGGACAACGTTAAGATTTATTTATTTATTTGAGAGAGAGTGAGAGAGCTCTGTAAGGGGGCAGGGTGGAAGGGCAGAGGGAGAGGGAGAGAATCCAAGCAGATTCCCCGCTGAGTGCCAAGCCTTAGGTGGGGCTGGATCCCAGGACCCTGAGATTATGACCTGAACCAAAATCAGGAGTCGGACACTTGACCGTTTGAGCCACCTGGGTGCCCCTAAAACAAAGATTTTAAATTAAAACTTTCAAAGACCCCAAGTGATCTCAAAAATCTTATTTGGGTTTTAAAGGTTTAAATTCCAAAGGATAACTGCTTACTGATAAACATTTGAAGATTTACTTAAAATACATTTTTTAAAAAGATTTTATTTATTTATTTGACAGAGATCACAAGTAGGCAGAGAGGCAGGCAGAGAGAGAGAGAGAGAGAGAGAGGAGGAAGCAGGCTCCCCACCCAGCAGAGAGCCTGATGCAGGACTCAATCCCAGGACACTGAGATCATGACTGGAGCCAAAGGCAGAGGTCGCAACCCACTGAGGCCCCCAGGTGCCCCTAAAATGCATATTCTTGCTAAAAGTTTACTTTGGCTAAGTTAATTAACACGAAAAAGTGAGAGGTAAGAAAAGATTATTAGAAACTAAAATAGTGTTACATAAGAACTAGGTTATTTCAAAGGAGTATACATATCAATTAAGGCTAGAAATTACTCTCAATTATTAGCATCATTTATGCCATTGTACTTTAATTACAAAGAACCATGGACACTTGGTTGTAAATATAATAAAATTGAATAAAGTCCTGAAGAGAGCAATAAAAAGAACTATTAAAGGAGTTGGGAATAGACCTTACCTGAATTGACAAGAGTCAATTTGTCCCTTGTCATATGTCCAATCATATGTCCCTTGTTAGTATGACTTATAGAAGATTTTTAGAAGAAACAGTGTGCAGTAGAAAGTGGATAGTTGGGTAGCTTTTAAATTGTTAAGTCCTCAATGAGTTACAATTTTTATTTCCTAGTCAGTTTAGAAATTTAAACAATAAGTATCTACAGTGTAGTAGGAAGCCATAAAGTTGCATTAATCAAAGCTACATAGAATAGTTACAATGGAAAGAAGAGTTTAAGTTAACTTAAAGGCCACATGTCAGAAAGCAAACCCAGTTCTGAAAAAAAAAATCACAAAATCTATTTGTATTTTACAACCAAAAATAAATCACTCAAAAACATTCCTCTAGAAAAAAATAATATTGAACAATATTAGTATGAGAACCACAGAAGTTATAGAAATAAGACAATATATTTAGCACATTGTATCCATCTTTGTGTGTGTAGAGACAGCCATTAGGTATCTTCAAGAAGAAATCAACACAATAGTGTGTTACAAATAGTAAAACCTGGCAGACAGTGCGTACAATAAGGAGGGCTTAAAAATTCTAGATCAAATATGAAGCATAGCTACTACAAAATTAAGAAATAGGCAAAATACAAAAGTAAAAATCTATACAGTATCTATCAAAATAAAATTCCTCACTCTATTTGATATGTACTAGCTTCGATGCTCATTAAGAACTGTTTTTTAATAAATACATATAGCCAAGGCAAATTATATGTGTCTGATTTAGAAATAGTAGGCATCCCCCCCGCCACTTCAAACCCCTCAGACTGTTTGGGGGGTGGGAGGTTGGGGTACCAGGTGGTGGGTATTATAGAGGGCACGGCTTGCATGGAGCACTGGGTGTGGTGAAAAAATAATGAATACTGTTTTTCTGAAAATAAATAAATTGGGAAAAAAAAACCTAAAAAAAAAAAAAAAGAAATAGTAGGCATCATGATTTTTACCAATAATAACAAATAATGTGGTTATTTTCTATCAAATGTACCAGACTTAACTGATTTTCTTTGTGACATATGTGTCACTTAAATATTGGGTAAGATGAATAATTGTAAATGTCATTGTCCAATTGAAATACTGAGAAACAGAAATTTTATTAATAGTTTTATAAGTTATAGAAAAAAATTATAGTCACTGAAAAAGCTTGAAAACAATTTGAGAAACAAGCAAAATCACCATGATTTATTGAGGAAATCTGAATATAATACAGAAAACTTGTTATTTGTTTTGTTTTCATTCTCAGCATTAGACTTCAAACTAACTGAAGTTTACTGTAAGTGGTCATTGTAATTCAAGGTTGGACATAGCAATGACCTTAAGAAGCAACTGTTATTTGAACACTGTGGTAACTACTTCAACCTCAAACTTACCCAGTGTAACTCATTCATAGCACTTAAAGTGATGTAAACGCTTTGCTGCTAAAAATTTGTTCTGGTCACTTTCATTAAAATGCTGAATTTTTTTTCTCCATGCTTTACTTGTGCTGGATCTGCTGTTAAGCAGTACAATATGGGAAGGACTTTGAAAGGATTTCTATATCCAGACACACAGTGTTGGGTGTATTGATGAAAATCCAATGACGTATTACTATACATCATGAAATTTCTATTTTGACCGGTTTAACGAAGTTTTTTTTATACATACCAGAAGAGTCATTCAAAGCATTTTACATATTAAATTACTTATCAAAACACAGCATATATAGACCTTGACATTTGTTAAAGAACCAAGGATTTAACCAAAAAAATTTTTTTAAAAACCAGAACAAATCTTTAGCAGAACACAGATTATGTGGCAAAGAAGTGACTTATTGGAAGATAGAGTATACTTATCAAGACATACTTTCAGCATATATGTAAGAAATGGATTGGATAATTTGTATGATCACCTGCAAATATGCAGCAGACTGTTGTTAAAGAAACATAAAATCTATAACAATAATGTTGCAGGAAAGAGACAAAAACTGTTAAAGGTCCTTTAGTCATTTTTTTATTCCAGGAGCCCATCAGTAGGTCTAGCTCTAATGTCAATTTTTTGAGGCAAGATTCTCTCGCTATTGTATTTTCATGGGGGTAAGTAATTTTAGAATGATTATACATTGACTGTATTAAATTGCTTCTTTATTTTCTTTTTTTCCATTTCTAGAGTAGTTACAGGACAAGGTAATAATAGCTTTACAATAAATGCCAATATGTGGTTCCTTTATAAACATGTTGTTTTACTCCTTGATTTATGTTCCATGTATTTGGTGGTTCAAGAATTTATATGACAAGACGAAGAGTCTCACTAAATGCAATGTGGGAATAGGCTATATTGATTACTGTCCAAATTATTTTTGTACAAGTAACAAAATAATAAAATGAAAGCTTTTAATCTCATAAAAATGTATTTTTAAAGTATATGTATGCATAAGTATTTATGTAATTTTAAAGACTAATTTCTTTTAGCATTTTCATTCCACTGAAAATATACTTCAAAATTACTATAAAAGTGTTTTAAAATATCACACAATATGTATGTGATAAATTATTTGCTGAAGGGGGTACACTAAACGATGAAAAATTTATAAGCTTTAAACGTCCTTTAAATGCCCTTTAAATATAGGGTTACATTGTAGAAAAGTACAAAAAGACTTGAAGACTCATCAACAGCTTCAAGAACAGAGACAGCAGAGCAATATTAGGAAGAAAACTTGTACCATACAGTAAATTTGCTGCCAAAAGAAAAATCCTTTAGAATGCAGACACACTGTTAAGAATGAGGATTTGGTAAAAGCCATGTTTTAATGCAATTCAATTTATTTCATTTTGATATAATTATTTTAGAAGTGTATGAAATTATAAATATTCCAATACTTTGTACGGAAAGTGTCTCCCTCCTTACATATTATTTGCCATCTTTGAAAAAAAGCTTATATTGGGGTGCCTGGGTGGCTCAGCGGTTTAAAGCCTCTGCCTTCGGCTCAGGTCGTGGTCCCAGGGTCCTGGGATCGAGCCCCGCATCGGGCTCTTTGCTCAGCGGGGAGCCTGCTTCCTCTTCTCTCTCTGCCTGCCTCTCTGCCTACTTGTGATCTCTCTCTGTCAAATAAATAAATAAAATCTTAAAAAAAAAGCTTATATTAAGAGTAAAGGCCTTAAATAATACATCTTTATACTATTAAGATAACTTTCATAGAAAATATTAACCAATAATGAACTATATGATTGGATTATATTTTAGAGTGCATACTTGTACATATTATCTTGGTTAATGCTTGCAAGGAACTTGATTTAGCTTTCTCTATTGGAAGAAAACATTTGTGTCAGCCATTTGTAGAAATCTGATTACTTTTTTTGTTTTTGTCTTAAATAAATATACCTGAGGTCTAAATGTGTCCCAGTAGTTTTTCAGTTCTCAGACCTCCCTGAGATCTTCAACCTCAGCTTTTTCCCCGAATCATGTGTTCTGCTGCATACATACTTACTACCCAGGAAAGAGTTTATTCATTAAAGAATTTTTATTGCTGGGGCAAGGTGAGGGTTTGCTTTTACTGTTGTTGTTTTCCAAAATAGAACAAGAAGACTTTCCTTTCTGTTATTTGGGGGAAAAAAATACATTTTCTATCTGTAACTAGCAGGTAGAAAGATGATAAGTTTTTAGGAGACTTTCTTACATTTTTTTAGGCCACTATTTTTATCATTAGGAAATTCTTTAAAAAATGGAAATTCTTGCTTTTCTGAATTAGTAATATTCCTGTTGCTTGAAAGAGTTCACGCATTTTTGCAAAATACTCTGCCTGATTACAGGGAGTAGCTTCATGCAGGTTAATTCTGGCCAGCACTTGGAAGCCAAGTTTACCTGGTATAGTTTTCATCCCTCTGTCTTTAACTGCCTGTAAGTGCCAGTTATGAAGGTCTCTAAACTCCTGAGCTATGTTCTGTCTCTAACTCCATTACAGAGTTGACCCTGGATCCCTAGATATTACTTTCTGTCTAGCATACCCCCTCTTAAATCGATAGCTTTTTTCCCTGCCTTTCACTATATTCTTTTTGTGGGCTAAAAATAAAGTATGCTACCTTTATAGAAGTGCATTAACTACCTTGCCTTTGTTTTCACAGTTTTAGAATAAAAATCCAAAAAGAAGTATAGTGTTTTTTTAATTAACATATATTATTTACCCCAGAGGTACAGGTCTGTGAATCATCAGTCTTAACACAATTCACAGCACTCACCATAGCACATACCTTCAAAGAAGTACAATTTTAAAAGGGCTTTTTAAGTATAAAATGGGTTTTATAGTCAATATTTATCATCATGCTGCACCAAATTTGAAATTAAGGGAAATTTCCACAAACGATCTAATGTTTCCTAACCTTTCTATTTAGACATTTTAAAAAAATATTTTAAGTTTTAGTTGGAAAAGCAGTAATTTTTTTAAAAAAATTAGATATTTCCCCTCCTAAACTTATTTAAAGCACAATAGCATCACAATGGAGAGTGATGTGGTTTGAAGCTTGCCTCATGACAGTACTATAGGAGCTCTGAAATTCCTCACTCTGCTGCTTTTCAAACCCTTTCCCCACAGACCCAGCCTTGTTTAATCCTCAGGAGATTTAAAGCAGATGATCATAATTCTTTAATAGCATTTTAAATACGGCATCTTGGGATCTTGCTGAGTAAAAAACATTCTTAATCCACCATCCTATTCTTTCAACAACTATTTATTTATAGACTCTAACAATTTTTTCTCTCTTTTTTTCTGGATAAGTTCTAAATTGTTGACTATAATAATTTCTTCCATTTTATAGCACCTGTTTACAAAGCACTCTCATAGGTCTTACCACAATTGCAATATAATCAGAAAGTCAGTACCCTTCACAATAACTGTGCAGTGCACGGATTATTTTCTTCATCTATAAAACTAAGGCTTAGAAAGGTTGTAACCTGTTCGGAGTCACAGAACTGGATTTTATGCTGCCAGACTAGAACCCATGACTATCTTTAGATTCTAGATATAATGTGTTTTCTGTTTTACCAAGAATTCTTTTTTTCTGAAGAAGCCCTTAATTCAAAAGAACTATTTCTAAAACTAATCATAACATACTCATTTATGAAAGCACAGTGATAAAAATTTAAACTACAAAAATTAAACAAATTTAGATATCTAAAAACTAGGAAGATCTATAATCTCAGTCTTGAGATATCAGTCTTGATTTGTAAGTAGAAGAAAACATATCTATTTTTTTTAATCACTTCCTTTTATTTGAACAAAATGTACTTTATACCAAACTTTGATAATTTTGCAAACAAAAAGGAAACTCAGTAGGCTTTTTAAAAAAAATTCACCATATAGTTCTAAAATGTGTGTTGTTGACAAATATATTTCTTACTTTAAAATGTAATTCTACTTGATTGAATCAAGTTAAGTGAACGTGTCCATTTAATATCACTGTCTAGGTCTTTCAGTTAAGGGAATATTTGCACCCGTGATAACAAATACAAGACCTTCTAAGAAAGAACGTATATCATTCCGTGACTATCCCGTACAACTCAGTGGTGGATGGGGAAGTGGCAAAAAGAAGGCGAAAACTTCAAACTAATTCTTCAAGCTTCAGCATTCAAAACATATGGCACACGTTTTTCTCAAGAGATCTTGTTACCAATTGAATACAAGGTTTTAGAGTACTGTATTTAATTTGTATTATTATACATATTCCACAATTTTGTTTGCTGATGGAGTTATCTGATTTCCAATCTATAAAATACAGTTTTGTTATGGTCCTTTTGTTTATGAGGAATGGCCTCCAGAATTAATACTTAAAATATTTGAATGGAATTTACATATCCAATTTCTTCTTTTGTTTAAAGATTTTATGACATATGTATTAAAGATGTTTTTTGTTACCAGTAATAAGTTGTAATACCATACACATATTGTAAGAGAATATAACTATAGTTTATTGACACTGTCCATAGTATTAATGAATAATTAATACATTGATAAATTTTTATTTGACCAGATTATTATCATTGGATATTTCAAAGATAAATTTATATATAAAATATTTAGAGTAAACAATGAAAATGGCCTTCTTTTTTTTTTTTTACTTTAACTCATCTTAGAGTTAAGAAAATATACTTTCTGTTTAAACTAGAACGAAATATCAGTTTAAATATTTATGTTGGTATGTATTCTATCATTTTAATTTTAGTAAAGGTGCCTCAAAATTTATTTAAAAAAATCTTTTCTAAGCTCCATCTTAGAATTTTATAATATTAATCTATTTTAGTTACAGACTAGTTTTATTAAATTATTATTACTTTGTGGTTAATATTCTGTGATGTCTTAGTAAATACTATGTGCAAAATACTGTATTTACCTCTCCTGCTCCTTACGATTTTTATTTTCCTGAGTCTGGAGCTTTTTTTCACTAAGCTAGGTTCTCCAGTGACTTCCCAGTGTGTTGCTGTGTAATAGGATCCACTAAACTTTAGTTTTTTTCCCTTTGTTTTTCCTACTCACTACTGAAGTATTTCTTCTAAAAATGACTAAGCAGATTTAGAGATGCATTTATTTGGTTCATGCCCCCTATCGACTTTTAGAGCTCTATTGCATTTCAAACCTATAAATCTCTTTTAACTTGATTGAGATAGAAATATTAATGAACCTTGAGCTGTCAGTCAAAGGAAACAGAGAATCATATGTTGTGGCCTAGAAACTGAGCTTCGGAGCATAAGCTCCATGTGTAGTTGCTTTATGAACATGCTGTAATGTCGTCCTTTTCCTAAGAGCATCCACAGACCAGCAAAATGTAATGATGGAAAATGTTTTATCCCAGCTTATTGTGAACCCTGCAAGAGAAAACCACATCAGAACTGAAACTGATTGGGTTTTATGGTTCATATGTTCAAATCAATGAAATGGAAAGGTTAGTATGAAAAGTGAAATGTTTGTGATTAAACTGTTTTAGTGCCTAAAAACAATTTAGTCTATAGTTTCCTTATTCTGTGATTTGTGTAATTGTTTCATGATATTAATTCTGAGGAAGATGATGGGTGCTGATGCTTCTTAAATTTGTGGGTGATGATTGATGAAGATGTCAATAAAATAGTTTCCTAATTATGGTGTTAAGTTGGAAGTTCTTTGTAGTTTTGTTTATTGTGTCTGACCTTAAAATGTTCATTTGCAAAATCAGAGGTCAAGCGTCATTTTTAACATTAATTTATTTGCACTTGTGAAGGGACATTAAGGCAAATATTTGTCTTTTAAGATTTGGGAAGGCAAAAATATGAGTCTATATTGTTGCTTAGCTGACTGAATTTTGGATTGATAGTGAGGGACCTAGGCAATGTTACTATTCAAATGCACAACCCCAAAGGACATTTTGTCTTTCCTGAACCCTTCCCAACTCAATTCTCACCTTCCTACCTGTCCCTCACCCCAGTGCTATCACAATTATGGCATTTCCAGTGAGAATGGCAAAGTGAATCCCTGATCACAAAAAAACTGGTAGAAGTGTTGGGCAATGTTTGGAGATTCCAGAACATTTTGATATGAGAGTTCACTACATTAGTTTATGGTGGTATCATCTTCCCAAGGTCCAGTCTGCCAACATCTTTGTGCATATAGTGCATTAGAGGAGAACTCATTAGATATTTTGAGAAGCATTCCAAAGCCTAATTTCTTGTTGTGCTCATAAATTAATTAAAGGTACAACCACCACATTAAAAAACAGAAAAGTCAGAATAGTATAACAAAAACCAAAGCACCGTTAAAGGCAACGCTCTGCCTTAAAGGCAAAAGGAGGAATACACAAAGATTCCTGGAAATTAGTTTTGAGTTTTTCTTTTTTGGAGAAAACAATGGATAATGCGTTTTAGCCAGAAAGAATAAGTTGGAAGGCACAGACAGGGGTTAAAAGGTTTTTACATGAAAATTGCTAATGAACAATAAATAGTGGTGTTTTAAGAGATCTTTGTCTAATTTTAAATCCTCACATCATCAACATAAGCAGCTTTGGATGTTCCATGTCTTGATTATGCTGTTATTAAATTGGCCCTTGTCATGATTTTCTCTTGGTTGCTTGTAATTTACTCATATTCTCTCATTTTTCTCAAAGTCTAGGTAACATTGAGCCAAAGTTCAGACTAATAGAATTAAACATGTAGGGTATATTTTAACAATATCTTACTGGTAGTATGCTATAGTTGAAGGAACTATAAGTTTCTTTAAAAAGAGAAACATTTTTGCTTATTTTTTGAAAAGAAAAATAAGTTGGTAAGGTCCCCCCTTATTATTTCCTTTATTACCATATTTTCTACCAAATGCAGCTTCTATCATCTTTAAGGCCCAGAAAATAATTCACTGTCTGAATTTAAGGTTTGCATGACTCTACTAGGAGAAAGTGAGTTATCCAGTGAATACTCTTTAACTTAGGGGAAGAAGAACCCCCTTCTCATTCTTTGGAATAATGGTTGCCAGGGCTAATTTCTAACTCATCACAAAAAGGAGTGGTAATTCTGTCTTTCCCCTATGGAATGAAGTCTGTTATCTACCATGATACCTTTGCTTATCTAGATGGAGCTGTTTTTGTCACCGATGGATGTGAGATTCAGAGAAAGCCTCTTTCCAGAAGCTAACTGTATTCTAGACCTATGGTATCTACAACCTTAGCCACTAGCCACATGTAAGCTACCTGGTACTTTAAATACAGTTAGTCTGAATTAAGAGATGAAGTAAATATAAAATGCAAAGTGGATTTTGAGCAGTTAGTATGAAAAGAGAATGCGAAATTGCCCAATAATTTTATATTGATTGTGTTAAAATAACAGTATTTTGGCTTAAATAAAATATATTACTGATTTTTTTGGTATTTTTTAAGATGTAAGTACTAGAAAAATTTGTAATTACATGTATATTGAGCATAGTATTTATACTGGATAGAACTGATCTGGAGGCTCTTCTCTGAGGTAACTTAGGTAGGGTGTTATTGACGCAGAAAATAACTGGTGAGATGATAGATAAAATATAGTGACCCCAGAAAACAGGGTGCAAAAATTCTAGTTTGTCAGAAAAGAAAACTTTTATTCTGCTAATCATAGTGAATATTATGAAATAAAAAGGAAAAATAACCTCACTTGTGGTTCTAGACTTTAAGATAGTAAAATTAAATTTAATTCAGTTAAAATTAACATATATATATGATCATTTTGCTTTTATTTGTTTTTAATAAGAGACCATCTTATAAAGTCAAGTCAAAGTATTTTATGTTACTGGTGGCAAGAAAGACAATTAGCACTCACCTTGTAGTCTATGTTATCTCAGGTTGTACATATGTACAGCTGTTAATTTTCAAATGGCATGATTTGATCTGTGACATAAATAAGGTCTTTTAATGGGAACAATATTATATTTGGCATCTTACTGTATTATAAATCCAGTTTTATTCTAATACATAAAACATGAAAAGCCACTAGCATTTGCATAAATGAAGATGATACATCTGAAAACAGCACATAGAGTGTTTCTAAGTTCTAGAAAACATATAATCAAATGTGTTTTATGTGGTACTGCCTGACCACCATTTTTCCTTCCTCTCCAAATATTATGCCATTCATCTACCGTTCCCTAGGAGCCAGAATTTCACCTGAGTCAAAACTGAAGTGAAACATTTCATGTGACTTTTCACTTATGACATATCCCTACCAGCACTTTAGAGTGGGAGCCCCCTCTAGTAGATCCGGACCAACCACCTGCAGAAAGGTCCAAGAGGACTCTAGAGCTCCGAGAAGAACTCATGGAGCAGCAGGAAAGACTGCCATGACTGGTAAGTTCTGCTCTACACTGAGAGCTTAGAGTAAGGGCTTCTCTGGCCCTTGTCTGTCATCTTTGCCTTCAGACAGTAGCTGGCCAAGGTGCTACAGGAAGACCATCCTTTCTAGGGAAGTTATGAGAAAAGTGAACTAATTCAATTATATAACAACCTTTTTATTTCAGTGTTTATTTTTACCCTGACTGAGCATATCTTCATAGCATCCTTACATTTTAGGTATTGGCATAGCCACTTTTCCAATGCAAAAGGAAAGATGAGAAACTACTTCAACTATGCTTTTTTTATGGAAACCTGAATGCATCTACCAGGGGTAACCAAGAGAGTAAATGTAAAAGCTTTTTTGTTTTTTTTTAGTGTCATTGTGATTTCCTAAAAATAATTTTGTCTTGTAAAAACTGTAATAGAAACTTCAAACTTGTTTATGGTCCTCATAGAATTGTTCTAGATCAGCGTTGTAGAGTACAAATAAAATGTGAGCCACATACATAATTATAAATTTGCTGGCAGCTCTTTACAAATGTAAAACATTGATAAAATTAATGTATTTTATTTAACCCAGTATCTCCGGTACATTTTTTTCATCAAATAGAATTATATGGACATTATCTTACAGGGGAAAAAAACAAAACAAAACAAAACAACCTTCAGCTATCCCAGCCCCTAAAATTAACATGTTTGGGGAAAAATAAAATGGTATAAAAGTAAGATAGTTTCTGACTGATATGTATCACAGACATAGTAAGGGTAGATCTGTTTCTCATCTCTCTCTGAATCATTCAGATTTTGTCTAGCCATGGACTTTCTATTAACTTTGAAATGAATCCAGTGCTTAGAATAACTCAATATAATACATAAAAGAAAGTAAGAATTCAGCACAGCAATTTTTTCTGTTCAGTACATGTTCTGGAATGAAGCATACAGAAGAAAGTGAAGAGAACATATTCTTTGTAATCTCTCTTATGTTCTTTTTTAAAAAAAATTTTATTTATTTATTTGAGACAGAGAATGAACTAGACGGGAGAGCATAAGCCTGGGGAGGGGCAAAGGGAAAGGGAGGGACAGATTCCCTGCTGACCCTGGAGCCCCACATGGGACTGGATCTCAGGACACTGGGATCATTATCTGAGCCAAATCTGTCCTATGTTCTAATCCTCATTCTGATATGTCATCTTTAAATCTTTTTTTAAAAAGATTTTTGATTTATTTATTTGACAGAGAGAGAGAGAGAGAAGTCACAAGTAGGCAGAGAGGCAGGCAGAGAGAGAGGGGGATGCAGGCTCCCCACGGAGCAGAGAGCTGGATATGGGGCTCGATTCCAGGACCCTGAGATCATGACCTGAGCCGAAGGCAGAAGCTTAACCCACTGAGCCACCCTAGATGCTCTGATATGTATCTTAGACAAGCAGACAAGCTCTATGAGTCTCCTTGCTTATCACTAAAGTAGGCTTATAACTCCTAGGGTGCTATGAAGTCAGATGACAAAGTATATGAGAAGCCCCTGGCTCAGTACTTTGGGTATCATAAGTACTCAATAAATAATGACTTGGCAAAGAAAATCTTTCCAGACTCATCTTCCAAAATTAAGCCAAAAATTGGATTGATTCTGCATACCTTATTTAGCAAGTATTTCTATGAAATAATGGAAAATATTTTTAAAAGATCTTTAAAACTGGCTTCTCTAAATTTGCCTCAAAATGACAGTAGAATTTGATTTTTCAAATACATATATATTGATAAAAACCAAAACAAAACACTTCCATATTGAGCATTCTCCACCGAATGTATACAGAATACTTTGGAAATATAAAAGGCATACACTTCTAAAAGCATGTAGTTTATTTCTTCACATGGACAAGTAAAACATGTATTTCCAGAAAATAGGTTAATATGCCAGAACCAGAACTCTGTAGGCAGTGCTCTCTACTCCAAAATGGAGTCCCAAAAGGGATGCCGGGTAACTGGCTAGACGGGCGCACATGCTCCATTCTCTCACATTTCTCCACTTCTCATCCCCTCCCCATCAAAGAGAAATATTGGCTCATTGTCTCTCTAGGAAGACAAAGAAAAGCATAATCATCCCTTGGTTTTATATCTTTTTAAATCTTTATTCATTTTTTGATTAATAAGAAACTTGTTTCTTTTTTTAAATCTTCATGAATTTAAACTAACTTCAAAAGATGAGTGTTAGCCTAGATCCAATAAACAACAGTATAAGGAACTTCTATTTTAGCATCCCAAAAGGGACAAAAAATGTTTTGAGTATGCGAAGTATTAGTTTCAAATGAGAATGGACAGGAAAAGAGTGCTTTCACATTCTATTTAATTGGCCTCAAAAGATGAACTGATATTGAGGAAAGCATTTTAGGCAAAGGATACAGACTGAATAGACACCTGGAGACAGCTAATAGTGACATGTCCAGGGAATGGGAAGAACAATCCAGAGACTGGATTATTGGACAGAAAAGAGAGAGCCTGGTGAGAGAGACAGGGAATTATGGAGAAATGTCATTGGGAAGTAGGATTGGATAAAATACCCTGAGATCTGTCCTACCTGTAGATTTTAGATGGAAAATGGCTATGTGATGGTTTTCAAAAATAGGAAGGCAATGTTAGTATTACCAATAATTATTGGGATAACCTCAAAACAGACATGATCCGGGGAAAATTTAATTTGATTCAAGTATGACATGATAGCAATAAAGTTATTTCCACCAAAGTCTATTGGGAGTTGGTTTCACATATGCTGATAAACTTCCATCTGAGTGAGGCTGCTTCTGAGTATAGACATGGGCTGTACTCTCTGCAGAAGCTCCTCCCACAGGAACATGGATATGGACAGTGGTATCCTGAATGAGCTGCCCTGCTCCAGGGAGAGCATTCTATGAAGCTTCAGGAACACAGTGCTGAGACTTCTAAGTCTAATCATGGCTAGAAAAAGCTAGAATTCCTACTATTTACTCTGAATATATTAGAATCAAAGAACGATGAAGGTCTCTGTCCTAGTTGGCTTGGGTTCCTATAACAGAATACCATAGAGTAGGAGGCTTAAACAAGAAACATTTAATTCTTACAATTCTGGAGTCTTCAATTCTGAGATCAGGGTGCCAGTATGGTCAAGGGGCCTCTTCCTGGTTTACAGGTGGCCATCTTCCTGCCATATTCTCTCATGACATGGATTGAGACTTCCCATCTCTTCATCCCTGTGTAAGAGCATTAATCTCATCATGAAGGTTCCACTCTCAAGACCAAAAATAAAACCCTAATCACCTCCTAAAGGCTCCACTTCTAAATAGTGTCACAATGGGAATTACGGTTCCAACATACGGATTTTGAGGGGATCATTCAGTCCATAGCAGTGTCTTAGAAACCATGTAGTTTATTTAATTGATAAGAATTGTATATTCTTTTTTCAATTCATGGCTTACAATGGGAATATTCTAACAAGAGAAGCTGACTTTAAAAGGTAACTGTATTTGTTTGAGGTATATGCAAATAGATGGTTAATAATAGACCTGTGAACAGGAAAATTTGTTAGAGGTAATACCTCTGTTTACAAACTGATGGAATTGTAGTTTGCAGCAAGCACACTTGCCTCAAACTAGTACACACATGTCAGGACATAGAATCCTTGTGGAGATTTGTTTCTCATGTGTGATCCTCTCTCTCTGTTTCTTAAATAATCGTAATTGCATGCTTCATTTTTTCAATTTATATAGTTGAATTTTCTTTTTTTAAAGTTACATTTCATTCTATAACACCACTCATTTATTTTTGCTGTGTCCATAATCTTTATTAAGTGCTTTCCCATTCTGAATTTAAAAAGTCATAACAGTAAACACACAGTGATTCTTATATGGCCAGGCACTCACCCTAAAGGTTCTAGATACATTAAATCTTTTTATATTTACTCTCATCTCTTGAGATAGGTACTAGTCCTAGCCACCTTGTATGGAAGATGATACTGAATCATAAAA
The DNA here is from genome assembly GCF_020171115.1 of Neogale vison. Classification (NCBI taxonomy): domain Eukaryota; kingdom Metazoa; phylum Chordata; class Mammalia; order Carnivora; family Mustelidae; genus Neogale; species Neogale vison. Next base: position 33,988,629 of record NC_058102.1, on the reverse strand, counting down.
GGTTACATACCTTCTCAGCATCACACAACCAGCAGGTGGTAAATGTGGACCTAAACCATGTGAATCTGAATCTAGTCTGTATATTCCCACATGAAACAAATACACACACATACATTACCACAGACACTGTGTGTAACCACCTATCCAAAGCTGTTATCAATAGGTAATTGAAAAAGCTATCTAAATAATAAAAATGTAGGCAGGCCAAAATGATACTATGGTAATCTGACAGAAAACATTTGCTTTCAAAATGTAGTCTTTAATTTCAGCTCCTTATTAAAGGAAAATATGGAAAAAATTATTTTTTTCCATAGAGAAAATTAATCCTAATTTGGAAATTAATAGTCCAGTAATTTTGGGGTGATGGAAACTTCAGAGAGGTAATGATATGGTAAGCATGAAGGATGCCATCTGGAAGCTTTGATTTGCTAGAGACTTATAGAACACAGATTTACCTCTGTCAAATCTCTTGCCCAGAGCATGCAGCTTTGGGAATCTGCTCACTTTTTAGTCACAGAGAACTTTCATTGTTAAAAATCTTTGCTTTTTGCATTAAAAATCTTGTCTTCTAGCTAAAGCCCATCCGTCTAGTTCTACTGCTGAATAAATGTAATCAGACTTTTGCACATCTTCTCTTAGCTAAAAATCATTAACTCCTTTAACCGTTCTTTGTATGACAACTTTTCCAAATCCTCTTTGACTCACCCACTGAATGGTTAGAAAAGCTCAAAATGATCAGTTTCTCTAGTTTCCAGAGCACTTCTCAGTTCTGTAGATTTCTGCATAACACAGTGCACATGGGGATTAATCTTTCTCTGTGTGTGATGCTTCACTTCTGCAAATGTAATGTAGAAGTTAGTTCTAACTACCTTAGCAGCTAAATCATGTGGTGCACTTAAAATATCCTCAGATCTTTATTGTTTGGTCCCTTAAAAGTTTTGCTTGCCCTCTTCTATATTTATTTTTTAACCTTAATTTGAAACTTTGTTTGTCTCCATTGGTTTAATTCCATCATTCCACTGTCTCCAAAAATATTTGCTTCCTAATCTTTCTTGTATTCTAAATCTTTATCCCTCCTAAGAATACCTACCTATATAAAACTTCGTAACTGCAACACCTGTGTTTCAGCTTTTGGAGAAAATATTACTAGAATTAAGGTCCAGCTTTAATAAATAATACTGGAAGGAAATTTTAAAAATGATGAGTAGGATTCTTGTGTTCACTGCTGGAACAAAAAAGTTGCATGAGATGCTTCAGAGAAGAGCTGCTGTCCTATACCATGTGCCTCCACTTTGATCCAGCAGTTAGAGATACCCAAAAAAGCTTGTGTAGCTCAAATGAGACACCACTCACACATCTATTTCACTTCATGAAAAATAAAAGTACATTGATAAGATTTTTTAATTCATTTTGTCAAGACATATTACTTTTTAAACTCTCAGACAGTATTCAATGTTGTATTAACATTAGATAGAATGCAGAATTAAAGGACATTATTAAAACAGAATAATCACTTAGATTTTGCTTAATTCAAGTATTGAGCAATTCTTAATGTAGCAAAAGAATGACGGTAAACCCCTCTCCCCAAAAGTAGCCCATGTGAATCAAGGATAGCACATAAGAAATAATTTCATTAATGTTAATCAGAAATGAACTTTATTGGAAATATTTAGAATGTCTGAAATTAACTACATGAAAGAGATTACCCTCAAGCCAGTTCCTTTTAAAATTAAAATCCTCCTTAAGAACGGAGTTTATTACATGAATATATTTTGCATGTGTATATTATATGTGTCTATATATTGCACAAGTGGTTGAAATCTTACAAAGACTCTAATTTAAGTAAACTGTTTAAAGCCTTTCTTTCTTTCTTTTTTTTTGTAACTTGAAAAAAATGCTCCCTTAAGTATTTGAGAGAGTAGCAGTAAATTTTAGTTGCTTGTTATACTTGAACTTTATTAATAAATCGTGCGTTCATGAAGTTTTGTGATCTCAGCAAACTGTGAAGGTAAGAGTTTAATTACTCTGACTTTATCACAAAAGTCCATGTGATGTTGGGAACTGAAAAATGACGTAATCCGTTGAGCTCCTGGGATTCCTTTTTTAGCAGCCGGCTCCCCACGCATTGGGCGACACCCTGCTCTAGAGGTAGTGCGTCAGCTTTGTTTAACAAAAAGGATATCAAAAAATCCGGTAAAGGTTAAGAAATGTTTACTGTAAAACAAGATCCTAAAAGAGACTAGACTGTTGCCTGTTATTTAACGCGTTCACTGAGAGCCTCTTGCAGTCAGGCTGAACCCTGGCTTTCCCCAGCCAGGACAGTGAGCGGCTCATTCGCTGTGGAGGACAGGTAGAAGAGTGATGTGTGCGTTACTTTACACACTCACACACACACGCACACACGCTGTCAAAAAGAGTCAGTTACAGGTCTTCTGCTTTATCCCCTAAATCTGCAGCAATTTGTGATATGGATTAATTCTGATCGCCAACTTGTAAAACAAAAAGGGCACTGTCCTTACCAGGGGACGGCTGGATGATCTATTTGCCAATATAAATATTTGGATGGAAAGCTTAAAATATGTTGTTTTTCCAAGAGTTAGACTTTAAAGGAGGGAAAGCACCACTGGTGAAATATTAGCAGCAAATCGGTTAACCACTAACTTCTTTCTGTAGTCGTGGAGGCTCTTTCAAGTTTATGGGAGAAGCGAAACTGCGTTCTCTCGGCTCAGAATAGACTCCCCCATACTTGCACTATTCACCACAGTGTCCTCCCCGCTCGTAGGTAACTTCGCGTACAGCCTTGAGTCACATCAGGGGGTGGTTTGGTGACGCACCCTTTACCCCCAGAGGCCTACCAGGGCGGTCCCTTGCGGCGCCCCCCCCACCTCCCGGGGCAGTCCAGACGGTGGTCCCACGCCGAGGTGCGCACCAGGTGGCGGCCCGCCGGTGCCCCGGGACGGCTGGACCTGCCGCCAGGAGTTTGCTCGGCTCACAGACGAGGCACAAGACCCTGACAGGAGAGCTTTGGCGTGAGGTCGGGCCGCGGCAGCCACTGGGCGAGGACACCGGGTCTGGGACGCGGGTCTGCGCCGCAGGGGCGCCGCTCGCAACCCCGGGTGGTGCCGGCATCCCAAGGAGGGGGCGGCCGGCGAGCTCGGCTTTCCTGCTGCGAGCCACAGAGAGCATTTTGTTCCCCAAATCTGCTCGCGACACTTTGCAAATTAAAGTTCACTTATCAAAATTCACATCAGGAATTTACGTTGCCGGGTGGGGCGGGCAGGACAGGTTGGAAAGGAGAAGTGAGTGAACATCAGTCTTTACCTTTCTCTTTGGTTCTTTAATGATTTTTCCGAATAAAGGAATATCTCTAAATAAACCAGGGTGTAAAGAACATCTCTGTATTTTTCGTCTTTCTTTCGAATTTGCAAAGCACCACGGCAAAGAGGTTGAACTAGATTGCGCATGGTTTTCAGCAGCTTACAAGGAGGTGCTTTCTAAGCGCACAGCGTTGGCTTTGTGCAAACTCTGTCCTCCTGACCTTGTCGAGAGGTAAAGGGTATTCGTGGGCGCAGGAGAGGCGCAGTAGGTGGGGGTCTAGCCCGCAGAGAGTCTGCTGCTTTCTGTTTGAACCTGCCTTGATTCCGTCCATTAATCCGTATTACTCGTACCCTGGTGGGGTTTGCTTAATGACCGTGGACTTTTACACTTACATTGTATAATTCCAGTCCAAAGGAGAAACATCCGTCAGGTTATTTTTGCCTCTGTCTATACTGAGATGTTCTTTATGTCTGTACCTGAAACGTGGATACTTAATGCGTGGGTGTGTATGTGCAACATCTTGAAGAGAAGCGGCTTTGTCTTTAAGACTTATCTACATAATCAGGAAAAATAAAGTATATAAAATGCAATGGATAAAACCTTAAACAACTAACTCAAATATAATAGTGGAAGATGTGTTAGAAGTAAATGATTAATTACTAGTAAAATCTAAGTTTATGACCTGACTACAGTTTAGCGTAATTATAAACTATTTAAAGATATATGTGTCACAGAGGAGATCTTACTTTAATGATCCTTTATTTCACGTATTCAGAATTTCCTGGAGCAATGACAACAGCCATAGCGAGGAACAAAGGTGACTAGACTATCGCGGTTGAATTAGGATGTTTTTATATTTGTAAAATGCATTTCTCTAGCAAATGTAAACAATGTCATAGTAAATGTAAACTATCACATATGTTAGATAAGTCAAAATATTTCCTCGTGCGGGAAAATACTCAGATTTTTGTATTTAATTTGGATCCTTTAGGAGAAGAGAAGTCAAATCTATTTCTCTATTTAAGAAAAGGGCAACTATGTGAAAAACTATTATTGAAACAAGTTGTAATTCAAAGACAAGCATAGCTCTCTGAAAACTCATGTGAGTTTCTGAAATACCAAAATACTTAATGTTACTATTGAAATTGTAGGTAAGTTTAATCTATTATAGTTGAGAGCTTTGTAATAGGACACTTGACAGACTGACAGGTTTGATTAAAATTCGAGTAACTGTTTTTTCAAGTTGAAATACAGAAGCTTCAAAAACATGACAAAGTTGTACATTAGTCTGTAGGTGTGTTTTCTGGAGTAGATGATGATGGATTGGGACATGTATTTAAAAGAAAAGCTTAAATAGTTCTTCGTGTATGTATATATTTTTATTCTGAGGGAAACCTCTTGAGCTGCTTCAGTGCAAAATGTATTTCTGGATCTGTTACGTCTTTAGAGCTCTGGGAATGCTGAAGATGAAGCCAGGGAAGGGAAACAGCAGCAGAGCACACACAAACACGAGGCCACCTGGCTTCTTGCCATCATACATGACATTCAATTATTTGAGTACTTTTTCCTGAGACTTTTCCCTCCACCCAGCTTTCCCTCCCCTCTCCAGACCCTTGCTTTTCTACATTTGGCATAGTTCATCTGATTCAGCATGCATTTTTCCTCGCTGTACTTAGTAATAGGTCTCAAACTCTCACCACAAAAAGAAAGTGCTAAGACTAAAGTTCTTGCAATACTATCTTGACATTCCCACTATTACTCAATAAGTGTGACGTTTCTTTCAATAAGCTGAGAAGGAAAGGAACTAGAGTGGTCTACATACACATTGCTTCAACTGCTGCTTTGATGTATGTACTCAAAGTATTTTTCATTTCCCAGAATATATTCTCATGGGGGCGGGGAGGGAACATTAGCTGCAGCTTTTAGGCCGTGAGAATTTCTTTTAAATATAAAATAAGTTAAAAAAATAATAAAATAAAATAAGTCAAGCTGACAGATGGCCAACCTCTTACCTGAACGTGACTTATCTGAATTTACATATGTGTGTGTCCCTATCTGGAGGAGTCAAGTAGTCACTTCAGTGGGCTTCTCAACTAGTTTCAATGTATTCGATTACTTTACTTCTAGGCGCTATTGGGAGCTAAATAAAGAAAAAAAAAAAAGCCCACTCCAAATTGCTGTGTTTGGGGAGTTGGCACCTCACAACAACAGCAACAACCACAAACTGATTGCAGGAATGTTAGATGTAACTTCAAATCGGAGCATTGGAGTCCCTTCACAAAATAGCCTTTCCCTGTTAGCAACTGATCCTACCAGAGGAATAAGGAGAAACCCACGTTTTCAAAGAGGTTGCAATGGAATCTTCAGTAGGTCCCTTAACCCTCATCCTTTTGCTTTCTGGACTAGGGTACATTACTTACTGACGCCCCCCGCAGGCACTGCGTCGCATCTGCCACCCCCCCTCCCGCACCGCCCCCCACCAAAACGACGTGAAGAAACATCAATGTCTTCACCGCACCCAGAGACCTAAAGGTGATGGGATTCTAAGATGTCCTTAATTTTGTTAGGCTTTAAAAGAAATTGATAGTTCCCCATCTCTGTCCCTTCCCTTCCCCTCTCACCGCACTCCCACCACTTCCAGCGAGGGCTGGTGCCCACTGATAAAGTTCAGATTTGAAAAAAGCAGAGGAGAAGAGGAGGCACAGCAACTTTACTCCTGGTAGATCTGACTGACATGAAAGATGGGGAACAGAATCCTGAGCTTAGAACCCAGGCTCAGAGTGCAGAAAAGAGATCACTAGTACCCTCAAAGACAGAATAGAACGGTGGAGCAAAGGAGGGAATGGTAGCCGGGATGGGGGGGGGGATAGACTGCGCCTGCGCAGATAAAATCTCAATTAGAACCTTACTTAATAAACTGGGTCTTTTCGCCAGCCGATGCTTCCTCAGGACACTGACCCCTGGGGCCCTTAGCAAGCTGACTGGTTGGATTTGCAGAAAGGAAGGATAAGGAATGAAGATTAGGGGTGGCTTTAAAAGCCCGCTGAGGAGGGAAGAGTTATGCCGGGTTTGGGTAGAAAGTATTTATGGAAGTGCTACGGTCAATTTCCAGGAAGGTTATCCTCAAAGCATCAGGCAGAAAAAGCTCAGGTAGATCTCACAGAAGGAGGGAGAGCCTCCAATCTGATTTTGTCCCTCTTCTTGTGACTTTGAGAAACGATTTAATTATTATTGTTTTAATTAGTATTATTTCAAGTGCATTATTAATGCTCCAAGGGCTAAAGCTGTGTCATTACCATAAACTCCATCTCAGCCTCTCAAAATCTATTTAATGCAGCTTTTGGCAACCAGAGACCCAACTTCTTGCCAAAAACTGCAGATTAAGCATTCGTTATGGGAGTTTGCCATTAGCTGTTCCTTCTGTTATGGGCACAAGTGGTTACATGTCCCCAAACACAGCATTCCGTGTAATAGATTTGCGTTTGCAGGACGCTCCAGGGATATTAAGTGTGGTTGGTGACACCTTGCACCCATCCCTCCAACCACTACAATCAAAAATGGGTTTGAGGTGTGGGATGAGAACCGTTTACTAAGCAGCTATCCTCCTTGGCTCCCCTGTAGTTTTTCTTCTATGAGCTGGATCTTTATTGGTATACAAGTACCCCAGAGCTTGCATCATATGTCTTTCATTTAAAATACATCGAATGTTTTTCAGGAAATTTAGCGTTCTTAAGACGCGTATTTATAAACAAGCTGACAGAGCTCTACGACGTAACTAAGTTTAGGGAGTTGTTTGTGTGTTTCCTCAAGTCAGCAAGGCGTTATTCTTGCTGCTGGGAAATTTAAAAAAAAAAACCTATTAAATGACCATTTCTTTTATCTTCATGTTTACTACAGAAGGTCAGACTTGCAGGATATCTCTTAAGTTTAGGTACAGAGGGGGCTAGGGGAGAATAAAAAACCATCACCCCACGCAGAAATGAGTGGATAAATGGACACCCTACTTTCCGGCAAGGACAGAGAGAGAACTAGCTAGAAAGTGCCCAGGAAGAAGCGCAAGGCTGCTACTCTGCCTTAAGTGTGGTTGTGTCGCCTGCGGTAACCTCCTGCCAGCATTTCCTTGTTGGGTTTTTGTTGTTGTTGTTTGTTTTTTGTTTTTGTTTTTGTTTTTCCCTTCCAGCCTATGGTGCCAGGGTTGTTCTTGCGTCCCGATACAGTCTGGCTATCTCCTGGAGCTCAGCCCCGGGAAAGTTTTCCTTTGACCGCGCCCCCTTGAGATTAAACAGTTCGCAGTTGGTGCCGGCCGCAGGGCTCGGGAAATAGTAATAAGAAGACAGCAAAAGCTGTGTAATTCCAGGGAGAGTGTCAACTCTCGAGAACCCGACAGCGCACTCAAGGCTGAGCGCGGCGCCACGTGAACTGAGTTTGTGCCCCCAGCCCCGTCTCGGGAGAAAGGGCCCGGGCGCAAAGAGGCTGCTCCTCCCGGCGTCCGCTCTGGCTCGGTTCGCCCAGGTCTGGATGTTCCAGGCCTGCCCGCTTCCAGGGCTGTGCTAACTAAGAAGCCCCGCAGAGGTGCGCAGAGCTCCAAGGTGGTTCCTCCGAGGCTGCGGGCCTGTCCTGGCCTCGAAGAGGGTCTATCGGGGAGTCTTGGGCCAGCCAGGACCGCAAGAAGCTGGACATTTCCAAACCCATCAGAATGCCTGCCAGGGTTAGGCCTGGCCTCACTACACTCAGAGTCGGGGCTGCCCAGCGTGCCCCAGGCCGTGGGGTCGTCTCCAGGCTGGCCTAGGGAAGCGCGACGGGCGCTGCGAAGGCCTGTGCGAGAAAGGCTGTCAGGACCCTTGAACGCAGTCCTTCCTGGGAAGGTGCAGTGCATAGTTCCAACTTGTGGGAGCTTTTCACCATATTTGCCAACTCAAGAGCCCTTTGCAAATGGCTGCCTTTTCGTGCCCAAGGCACTGAACGTATTTCCCTTAGACGCCGCGGGCTTCTCGGAAGCCTGAGTCAATCCCAAAGCCACTCATAGGGGATGTCAACCCCGCAGGGCTGCCCTGCCCTCAGGGAGCGGCCAGCTCCCCGCCCAACCTAGCATTCCCCACCACCCTTCCCCGGGTCCAAACCCAAACCCAGGCCCAGGCAGTGCCGGCGCCCGAAAGGCCGCCTCGCTCGTGCGCCCAGTTCCGCGCGCGCCCTTCGCTCCCGACAAGCGCAGTTCACAGTAATTCCACCCCACCCTTTAAAACTAATTGTTTGAAAAACCACGCAGGAGGCCTTTCTCTTTCGTAAGCCTTGTGTAACGAGCGTCCCTCTGCCCTATACTAAAGGCCCTTTGGAGGAGGCTCTTTTCCTAACAGGTTTTCCTAAAATCTGGATCAAATGATAAAATCGTGGACCAAAGGGAGCGTTGGGAGGAGAGTGAGGAAATAGATTGGTATTGGCATATTGCTTGCAATGCCTCTGGCTCCGCTTTCCACTCCTACCCGTCGCAAGCACGTCCACAAGCCGCGGCATTCCAGAAAGAAAGGAAAGGCTCGTGAGCGCTGAGAGCGCCGGGACGCCGAGCTCCTCCGGGTTAGAAGCAGAAGCCGCCCCTCCACCGCGGCCGACCCGGGGAAGATCTGCCAACCTAACTGGCTTCTTGCGATTCGGGTTAATGTGGATCTTCCACATAAACGATTTACGGATGAAATAAAAGCCCTTTAGAGTAATACTTCCTTTCAAGTTCTTAAGACGCCTCTAAATCTTTCTGGTAGTGAGTGGCCGGCGTGGGGGCGGGGTGGGGAGCGGGTGTCGGGCAGCCGGGCCGGAAGGGCGCGGAGAGCAGGGAGTGGAGGGTTAACTGCTCTGCGATCTCACCAAGCTCTTCCGAAATGCCAGTCCGCTGTCGCGGCGACAATGTTTCTGGGTGTCGGGGGCCTCGTCCCTCCTGGCATTTGTCTGAAATGGAGCTGTCTGTCTAACCTAGGCCTGGACGCGCCCTGCCCGGGTAAGTGGGGGAAGGTGGGGGTGGGGTGAGGGCGGAGGGGGACCCTGGGTGGAGTTAGTCGCCTGCCTATTTTCATATTCATTAGAACTGGGAGGTTGCCCGTTGAGCCCAGCTGAGTTTCAAGATATAAAAGCAACTTCGGGTGCCCCCTTTCCATCCCGGACGTATTAAAGGGCTCGGATCCGGGAAGCTCCCGGCGCCGCAGCGCTCGCTTCCCCTTCCCTCCTCGGCCCTCCCTTCTCCCGCCCACTTGCGCCCTCCCCCAGCGCTCTCCAGCCTCTGCGCCCCAGGAGCTCCGCGACAGCCTTCCAGGATTATGGAGTTTCTGAGCGAGAAGTTTGCCCTCAAGAGCCCGCCGAGTAAAAACAGTGACTTCTACATGGGCGCAGGAGGCGCGTTGGAGCACGTTATGGAGACGCTGGACAATGAGTCCTTTTACAGCAAAGCGTCCGCGGGCAAATGCGTGCAGGCCTTCGGGCCCCTGCCCCGCGCCGAGCATCACGTGCGCCTGGAGAGAGCCTCGCCTTGTCAGGAGAGCGGCGGTGAGTCGCCTGCCCGAGCCTCGGCCACCCTTCTGCAAATCCTAAGTGCGGGGAAGTGTCGGGACAGGCTAGCGGGGAGGAAGGAAGGAAGGAAGGAAGGATAGAAGGAAGGAAAGGGGGAGCATGAGAGTCCGGAGGGCGGAGGAAGGCAATGGAACAGTGAGCGTTTTAAGAAGCGGTGTTCTGGCTGCCGCCGACTTGGAAGGGCCAAAGAAGGACGAGGCGCTAGATTGCCTCCGCGCGGTTCTCTTTTAGCTGTCGAGTGCTGTCCCTTCTGGGTCCCGGACTCCCTCTGTCCAGGAGCCAGGCGTAAACTGATAGGGCGGTAAAGAGAGTGTAATTGAGTCAAGACAGCGCTCTTCCTCTGTGAGCCCGACGCGCTGCCCTCGCAGACGGAGCAGAAATCGATCATAGCTCGTTAGAGGATGTCACTGTTGTCACGAACAAGAAACTTTGAGTTCCTTTAGGTGAAAAACCTTTTAAGAAAAGTTTCCCAAGACCTAGCAATTTCTTTGTGAAATTGGAAGATTGGTAGATTAGCTTGTGTGAAGTTGTGACTTCTGATTCTTTGGGTTTGCAATACAGTACACATAAATTTTTTTCCTAAACACATCACTTTCAGTAGCTTCGGATAAAGAATGACCAATGTAAGCACTCACTCCCGAACTCTGTATTGTCTATTTTTCTGACTCCACATTAAAAGTCACCTAAGAGCCCTCTCTCGGAATGCTTCTGGGTGAAATCTTCAACTTTGAACGGCCAAGTATCTCAAAGTCAAAATGTTATCAAAACAAACCATCTATCTTTTCTATCTTGTAACCCAATACAAACCTATTTTTTTAAGATCGAGACAGCTAAAGCAAGTTTACAATTCCAAGAGGACTTTTCCTTATCATTGTATATATTCCACAGTTAAGCTGTAAGGAGCGGGTTGCTTTAAAATAACAAACGAATTAAGTGTGAAATATTTACAACAAGCCTCCCGCCCCTGTTTTAATGGAGAGTCAAAATCCAGCAAGGTACTGGCTCATAGGAGCTCATTTTCTAAATACTGTGTACACAGTAAGTTAAAAAAAAAAAAAACAAACTCCTATCTTTTACTAATTCGGCATTGCAAATTACTTTTCACTTGCAAGGTTGAACCAAAAGCATAGGTGGGAAGGACAGAGAAAATCAGTTAAATGGTTTGTCATTTATTTAGAAAGGCACACGCAATTAATTTTTATTTTTGATACGCTAATTTTTGGTTTTCTAGTTGTATTTCAGACTGCAGTATCTTTATTTTTGGAATTCTTACATGTATACGTAAAATTATTCAAATGGACAGGATTTAAAAAACAAAAAAAACGATTCTCTGACGTCCTAACAATTGCTGGATAGGACTACATCCTATTTTAAATTGTCGGGAATCCAAAATAAGAAGAAAAATAGGTGATTTTTGATACCTTAACAACTTTTTAACAAATAGCACACTTTTAGGTTGAATTTTAATAGGAAAGTATTAAGTAAGATGAATGTAGACAGCAGTTCGCTAAATTTAGGAAAGCTCCTGTCTTTCTCCTGAGATGCCCTTAGCCTCACGGCTGCTTCCCCTCCCCCATCCCTAATTACCGAAGTTCCCCCATTTAACTCAGCCCTAGACAAAACCTTATTGTTAATCAGTCATGGCTCTTCTTTATATCTAGTTTTACATCACATCTTTTGCATAAAAGATATTAAGCATTTAAGTTATCTTAGGTCTTAAAGTTCAAAACATTGGTATAATGTTTAGAACAGTTGCTAAAATATGTTATGAGATAATTTAAAAACAGATAAAAACGAAATAAGTATGGCAGCTCTTTGGAAATTATTGTTCCAGCTGGGTTCTTTACTTTTTCAAAAACTCTTTCCAATTTCATTACGTGCATCCATTGCACGTCTGTGTGTGTGTGTGTGGCACCATGTGATAGATTTTTGTTTTATATCATATTGCAAGCATGCAATCAGATCTGGAGGATATCACTGAGAGTGAAACACTCCTAAACAGAATGGAAGATGACATCTTTTGTAATCTTTTAATAGATGTTTTAATGTCTGCTTTAGGGAAAAATAAAGCTTTCTGTCTTAAAACATATTTTATGACTTAATTATATATATATATATATATGACCTATTGAGAAAGAATCACAAGTGAGTTTTTACACTAAAGAAGTCTACTTAAATTTTATTCTGTTCTAAAAGAAGCACTTCCAGAAATTGACATGAAAGTCATTAATTTAGCAGGTCACTTTTTGAAAAAAAACATTAAAAAGCAGACATGAATATACAGTCAAAATATTCAACATACGGTAGAAAAAAACCTTATCTTAAATCTATAGTCCATACCTTCTGTGTGGAGCAGGAAGAAAACTTTTGGGAAGAGTTTGGATTTGGGTTTAGAAGTATTGTTTTTAAAATTGAAAATTTTCAATTTTTACAAGTTGAACGGTCTTGAGCCATGTAAGTAGCTCAATTTTGTCTGCTGTGAATAAATGCATACACTACTTATATTAAATATGGTTCACTTTTCAAAGATTAAGTTCAATTTTTAAAAAAACATCTAGAACATCTTTTAATTTGATCACCTTATTTGATTCTAAATTATGTGCATAATCATTACATTAGCCCTGTAAAATAGAACTGTAAAATCTGGTAAATTATATGAGTTCCATGTCACACATTTTGAAATGGCTTTAAACCTGCCCAAAGTGGATTAATAATAGTACCAGATATGATGTTTGAATTAATAATGGCACAGTAAATCATTAACAGACTGCTTTCCTGATGCTGTAAATGACTTCAACTTAATTTCTTCATTGAAATGTTTCACAATCCTCAGAACTGTTGTTTTCCCCCCCCTGGGTACAGTGAACTATGGGATCACTAAAGTAGAAGGACAGCCTCTTCACACTGAACTAAATAGAGCTATGGACAACTGTAACAGTCTCCGGATGTCTCCCGTGAAAGGGATGCCAGAAAAGGGAGAACTGGATGAACTTGGGGATAAATGTGACAGCAACGTATCCAGCAGTAAGAAGCGAAGACACCGAACCACCTTTACCAGCCTGCAGCTGGAGGAGCTGGAGAAGGTCTTTCAGAAAACCCATTACCCGGATGTATATGTCAGAGAACAGCTTGCTCTGAGGACAGAGCTCACGGAGGCCAGGGTGCAGGTAGGAGTCAAATGAAGGCCTTGGGTGTGTGTTGGGAGTGGGAGATACTGTTAGAATAATTCAGCGGTTGCATTTTGCCACAAAAGAAGAAACCGATTCTCCAACTAAAGGTATAGAACAATGTACTATATGCATGTAGGTCTACTAAAATTTCTTTTTTCTTGCAAAGAATTTAATCACTCACACAAAAACCTAAAAGAACACTTGACTTATTACATAGGCATACAAATTAATGATTATTTTAAAAAAACAGAACATAATAAATATCTCTAATTTAAATATTAATTTTTAAAGGGCAAAAACCCAGAATCATAGCTATCTATTTACTAATACATTTATTTTATTTATTTTTTTTTCTATTTTATCAGACATTAAGGTTCTTTTTACATTACACACCAGGTATTGGTAAATTCTTTGTGTAAGGGCCCATAGATCTATAATTTTATTAGGTTGGGGTTATAATAAAACAAAGAAAAAAATGAAACAATCTTACAAATTTGCAATTGTTACATATACAATAACTTATTTTTACTACACATAAAGAAAGGTCGTATAGCTCACTTATAATTTTTCTAGCTCTAACAGTTGCCTTACCATTCCATTTTAACTTTTAAATGTAGATAGTTTGCATCTTTTTTGCAGAAGCAATAGAAATAATGCTCTTAAAGTAATTTAAAAATATATATTCAATTATATTTTCAGTTATACTCAAATCATCAAATTGGGTGGCACAATATACTCAACTTTTTAAATCATTTGAAAAAAATTATATTAAGTAAATTTCTATTTAGACATAGACATATTTTATTTTTCTGGAGTTGGTATTCTTAAACAACATTTTATTGGTTCTCAAGTAACAACAATTTCAGGGAATCGCCTGTTTCTTTGTGCGTTTTTACTACGCCAAATAGGAGAATATTAAAGTTTGCAATTCCCATACAGTGTAAGAATAGAGAAATGAATAAAATAGTGAAGAATTTTGTCATGAGAGTAATAGTGTTTCTTCTGAAGATTAAGCCATTGCAAGGCCATTTCTTCATTAAAGGCAGCATTTGGTGGTGTGGGAATACCAAGCAGCAGGATTTTTCTTTAGCTTGTAGAGAGAATAGTTATTTTATTTTAGTTCAGGAAGTAAATATACAGAAAGTTGATGCTAATGAAGAATTCTGAATTGCCAAGTGTTAACATCAGTCCCATGTGTGTGCTATTTTATTATTATTATTTTTTTGCCTTGTGTTCATATATTTGGATTAGTTATACTTGTAACCATAGAAAAATGTGTTTACTTATAGAGTGATCAGCTGTGCACAATGGATGTTTTCGCCTTAACATTTCATCAACTCCTGATTAATTTTTGTCTAAAAACATGCACAGAGAGCCAACCTGAATGTAATTTATTCAGGTTTTCTCTTTCTGGCTTTTCGTATCAGAGTGATAATTCATACCTATTTTAAGGAGATTGTGAAGATCTCTTTTCTCAATGAAAAAAAAAAGAAAAACTTCATTACTAAATTCCCTTACTATACTCCTAGTGTCTGTGAAGACAGGGAGAAAATATTTTATGTTTTGTTTTGTTGTTGTTATTATGGGCCCTAGGCATTGTGTGTAATACACCTTTACCAGCAGTGTTCTAAGAAACAATACTGAACAGGTAGCTCTCATAGCCTTATTTTAATTGCTGGAAACTAAAGTGCCACCTTAAATTTGCAGCATATGCTTGCATGTCGAACTGAGGCTTAATATGTATGCATAAGTATGATGGTAAAGATAGAGAAGATTATAATTGATTATGAAAAAGTAAAAATTTTAAGTAAATTTTAACAGTCTGCACTTTGATATGTGATTTCCAGCTTCTTTTGTAAGTATTTTGTATTCTGAACATAGTTCAGAAGAGCTGAAGAGCTTCCTGACAGCTGCTTGTGAAATGTCTACTCAAAAATATCAAGTAACACATACTGAATATAACTTTTTGTGTCTCCCTTTAATCCATTAAAATATTAAGTGAAGATTCTGGAGAGTTCCACGTGTGAATTAGTAATGAGGAAGATGGTTATTATGATAAATATTATTGGTATAGAAATAGAGAAATTTGGATGAGAGCTTAGTGATTCTATAGAGGCTCTAGAAACTAATAGGCTTTCTTGAACGTGGGTATATCTTCCCATTTATCCTATTATTTGTGTTACCTATAAGTCTCTTATATTGGAAAAATGATTTGGAGATTTTTGAGCATTTCTTATAAGGGAAGAGAAGTATTATAAGTGGTGTAATTTATGTAATAAGCACATTTGTATATTTTAAAACCAGAGTTCAATTTCAGATGGTTCCATTTTACCTATAGTCTTTATTATGCTCAATCTAATATGTGATCTTAATATTTTTTGTTTCTAAATAATCATATTTCTGCCAGTACCATATGTTTGGATGTAATCTTAGTGTTTAAATTTTTCTAAGATTATCTAAGGTATGGGTACAACCCAACACAGTCTTCACTCTGTGACATGTTCTAAAGATAATTGTTTTGACAGATCCAGATATTAATTTGGTTATAGTTTGGCTGGGTTAATGTTATGTGCATAACCCCATACTAAAAAACCATGAATGTCTTCCAGATTTGCAGCATTCTCTGAGAGGAAAATTATCTATGATTATTTGGAGACATAAGGAGTCTTCAAAATCATATAATCTAATTACTTTTTATTTTCCAAAATGAAAAAAGAGTCTGAGACATAGTAAATATTTTTTTTTAAAGTATCTCCTCCCTTTCTATTAATTTATATTGCCTCATGGACATACCACTTACCAGGGTGAAGTAGAAAGTAAAACTTGTGGCTACTTTTGTGACATAAATTTATTTCTTAGTGATTTTGTACACCTGGTTTGTTCTTTCTGATCTGTGGCTTTTAATAACACCATTGCATTTTCAAATATTCCTCATCTAAAATTCTACTTTTTTAAAAAAATTAGGTTTGGTTTCAAAATCGAAGGGCCAAGTGGAGAAAAAGAGAACGTTATGGCCAAATACAACAAGCTAAAAGCCATTTTGCTGCCACCTATGATATATCAGTTTTGCCAAGGACTGACAGCTATCCACAGGTATGGTAAACGTCACAGAATACTGATCGTGAAAAATAGATGTGGTTTGTATATTCCTAAAAGGAATATTATTATTGGCTTTATTATGTCTGATGCAATAGTCAAGAATGAAAATGTTAACCTCCAGAAGACTTTTTGCATGTTTGTTAGATGCTTATTTTACTAAAATATTTATTTCATTATTATTTATTTTTGGAGCCATTTATTCAAAAATATTTTAAGGTCCCTTCCTTATCACACATTACCAACAACTGAAGTAGCATCATTCACAGTATAAACCTTTTAATTAGTCTACATTTTAACTATTTAGACTCATTTCCTTTGTTAACTTTTTTAACAAATAAATAAAGTATTGCTTGGCGTGCTGTCTCTGTGGCTAATGTTTTATGAGCCATCCCCTAACCTAGTGGTGGTGTGGTCTATGAAACCTTCAATTCCACTTAAAAATATCTCTTTTTCTATGTTGTCTTTCTAGCTTTGTTTCTAGTCCATTGTTTCAGGGAAACATTTAGCCTTCGGTTACTTAAAAAATATATACGATTAGTACTGAAGATCATTTAAAAAATTTACCACATTTAAAAACACATCCACCCCTTTCTATGGGAGTTCTCATCTCATTTTAAAGAGCATGTAGAAATTCCTTTTCTTCTCATTATTTCCCTTTAATTTTGAGGCTTTTTTTTCTTTCTCACAGTTTGTAATTCATGTGAACAAGATACATTTTATCTTTTTAATTGGACATCCATTTTTCCTATTACTGAGTTACAGTATTCAGAAATATATTTGATACATGATAAGGAACACTTGTATTATAAGGAGCGAGATATTTGTTATTTCATTCCTTACTGTTTAAGGATATATATTGTTACAGACCATTTTGAAAACAAATATGTAACATATATGCTCGGGGAAGACCTTGACAGTCCAGTAACCAAATCTTTGCAGCCTAAAACAGAAGGGTATTCATTTTCTTCAACTCTAAGTTGAAGTTCATACCTTGTGAGCACAAATTCAGTCCTTTAGCTTTGTGCATCCTTCTATTCTGATGCTTTTTATGATTCTTAAAAACCCATTTTGAGAGCTTCATCCTTCCAGATAAATTCACCAAATTTATTAATGTATTATCATATGTGAGTAAAAGCCTCAGAGATCACCAGGTTCCGTCCTTCTAAACGTTAGGAAACGAGACCCATGGGGAGTTAAGGAATCGGCCCGTGATGACAGCAATGACCTGTGATCACAGGAGTGTCCTCACAGGACAATCTGTGAAGGGCTGCTGCAGCTAAGCCTTGCCACTGCAGTCTACCAGAAGACGATAGGAGCTTCGGAATAAATGTCCACACCCGCCTTCAGGAGAACCTTGTTTTTCTTACTCTAGGAATTCATCTTAAAGGAGTTCCTTCTTTTCCTCCAGTTTAAAAGCATATATATATATATATATATATATTTACACATATATATATCTGCCTTTAAATATATTATATATTTTATATATATACTATGCCTTTAAATATATAATAAATATTTTATAAATTATATAAATATGTTATATATATGTCTTTAAATATATAATAAATATTATATATTTTATATATATACACATATGCCTTTAAATATATAATACACATTTTATATGTATATATTCTGCTCCTTATCAACATAGGGCAAATGAGCTTTGATTCACCCAATAGTTTTGAGTGTCCTATTTGAGTAGTGAACAAAGTGCTGCGAGGAAGTCTCCCTGATAGGTTCTAAGCTCCATGAGAGCAGGCACTGTAGTGGGTTCGTGATTGTTAACACAGCCATGACCCTTATAGGATCAAGCCGTGTTCTGAGAGGGTTACGTGGAGTAACTCATTTCATCCTTACCAGGATCTTACACAATAGGTGTTCTTGATGAATTCTCCTCATTTTCCATATGGGTAAACTGAGACACAGAGAGGGGGAGATACTTACCTTCATTAGGGACGAAGCTGGGATCTATCTCATCGCAGGCAGTCTGGCTCCCACGTGCAAGATCTTAACCCATCCCATAGACTTTCTCCCAACGGCTGTGTTGAAAAGATGGAATAGTTAATAAATGAATACCAAAGGAGTGTAAAGCTTAAGTTGCATTATGCAGGTTTGCAGTTTCGCTCAGGGGAGCAGAAACTAAACACAGAATCAGTAAAATAACAATGAATATAACCGAGATAGTGTGTATTGGCAGGTATTTGAGATATTTCGAACTACTTCACTGTGATAAATTTAGAAATAGTAAAGTTACAAATTAATGAACTCTTTTCAAATGGACTTTATATACTCTTACTAGTCAAGTGTGCTCCATCACACTTCTTGACTACAACATACTTTTTTTTGCATCTTTTTATTTCGGTTTTCGTTTTTTTCCTTGGAAACCCCATTTCTGTTTGTGTGTGTGTGTGTGTGTTTTCCCCACTCCCCTGTGCGTTGCTGGTGGTTGCCTTATCTCTAACTTAACTTTCTTCTTCAGTGCAACATAAAACATTTAGAAGAGTCCCGGGCACGAACTAAACTCTTTATAAGCATTTAATGTAACAATATACTCTTAGTCATTCTTTTTTCCTAGGATTATCTTGCCATTGTGTTACTGTGCCTCATAGCTTTAGAGATGGTCTGTTAGCACACTGAGGTAACCTACTAGTACCTCAAGTACTAAGTACCTCAAGCAGGAAGGGAGATGGTACAATCAAATTATACGTTTGATAGTCTTTTTCACTCCAACAAAGGATTAATTTAAAAAATTTCCCTTCACAAGTCATGGGAATTTTGCACCAATTTTCCTTGTGGTTTCTCCAAAATTTATGTGCATTGGTTATACCAACTCTTAAATTAAGTATGGTAACACAGGCATCACATGCTGAAGTTACTGTTTTTGAAGTTATTTTGACAGTATAATTCATCAACAGTAATAAAACTCAATACTGTAAAATCTATTGTAACTTTTTATATTGGTAAGTCATTAGACATTTGGTTGCCAAAAATACTGAAATCAGAATGTCTCTCACTCCCCAGTGTGGGTATTGGATAAAGTCAGGAAAATTCCATCTGAACTTAAAAATATGTGGTTGACTTTTTTTTATTTTGAAGAAATAATTATGCCAAGATCATGTCTCACAAGCTTCAGCCTAAAGGAAACTTTTTTTTTTTTGAGCATGTGCCTTGAAAATAGAAATTATAATCAGAAAAATAAGAACCAAAACAGAATCCAACAACTTAGTGCAGTAAGACACTGAGCTTGGTTACTGTTACTAATTACAGAAAAAAATATTAATTACCAAAAAGTTGGAAACTAGAAACAGGGCAGAAATAAAGAACTAACAATTTGGCAGGAAAACAAAAGCTTATACAGAAATACAGGAAAACAGAAATGGTTGAGAAAATGGTCTCTTCAGATCTGTTCAATGTGGATAATAATCTTGCCAACTATGAAAGTATCTCTATATAACCTATAATAGGTTTATTTATGAATATAATTAATATTTTCTAAAGTGTTCTAAATACTTTGTTTCCATTGATCTCATTAAAAAATAGTAACAACAGCCCTACTGGTAAAATTAATACCTAGCAGTTGAGGGCTTTTTTTAACCCAGGCTTCTTTCGTATGGCCATTAACTCATTGAACTTAAGTCCAGATTTTCTGACTGCAGGGGTACAGAGCTCTTTAAGCACCATCACTGAGCAATGAAATATTTCAATTTTGACCCTAAAAGACCAAATCATTTTGGAAAGCAAGCATGCTTTCATTTTTAAATATATAAAATAATGATATAAAGCGTTTAAAAAATGTAGACACTTTTTAGACTGTTTTCAGGTATTCTTTTTTAAAAAGTATTTATGTTTCAAAAAAAGATTACAACAGTATTAAGCAAATTATGTATACACTGAATAGATGTGAAAATAAGTCGTTTCACATCAACATTCTGGAATATCTTATGAACCCCAAACTAATCAATTCTCAGTAAAAAGAGATAATTTCTGGATCTCTGGGGTCCTTAGCCGTTCATTTTCCCTCTCTGAGTCTCAATTTCTTCCTCCGTTGAAAGAAATAGATTACAAAGATTTTGCAGAACACTTTCAACTTAATTTTTTTTTTCTTCTAGAGTTATTTGCATTTTAGGCAACAAATATATGCTAGGTACTGTGTGAGGCACGGGGGTTATATAAATGATCCAGACAAAATATCTTCCTTTTTGGGCAACATTACAAACTAGGTGATATTCATACCAAATCCTGCAGACACTTCTTAATGCAACCCACACCCAGCAGACCAAAAGGACCTAGGAAATTTTGTCTTAGAGTTGAAAAAGCAAGCATCTATCAAGAGTAGATTCTAATTTATTTCTCGTTTATGGGCACCAAAGCATTTTTTAAAATAATTATTTTGTTGAATAAAATAGTTTTCAAGATCTAAACATTTTCTGGAGGATTAGAGCCAGTCTTCATTCTTAAAAGAATCTCTAGTTTCATGACCTTAGGTTTGGCTTAGATCACATGTGCTTCAACTTTATCATTTACTTTCTGGGTAACTTTGGGTAAGTCTCCTGACTTCCTTGATCTTCAGATTTTTTCTTTGTAAAGCAGAGGTATTATTAGTGCAAGAGTTGGTGGTGTGGAGGATTACTTTTTCTTATTTGTGCCGATTAAATGGATTTCCAAACATCGGTACAACCAAGTCATGGAACTTGAGGAGGACCAGGAGTTAATGTTTGAGTATGGGCTTCACAGCCAGGGACTTGTGGGTTCAGATCCTGACTCTGCTACTTAATAGATTTTAGAACTTTGGCAAATGAATTAACCTCTAGGCTTGTTTCTCCTCATTTATAAAATGGGTATACAAGTTCATACGATGTTCGTGAAGATTAGAAACAGAAGTTTCTGCCAAGTACTTAGGACATTGCCTAGTACATAATGAGTGCTCAATAAGTAGTAACAACTCTATAATAGCCATTAGTCATTATTGATTATACAGTAGAGAGGTAGCTAAGGGGTGTGAATGTTCTGTTATTACAGCTAAACTAATCCGATTTTTGAGTAAATTCACTACTTAAGGGTCTAGGGAAGATCTGATTTAGTTAAATGTACTTTCCTCTTTAAATTAAGATAACCAAATATGGTACTTTAAGGAATGTTGGAGTGTATTCTTAATCCACCAAAATTATTTTCTCATGAAGAAAATATTTTCATCAAAAATTTTTAAAAGGTTTGAAGTTGTTTCCCACCAAAATTTTCCATAGGGTTTTACTTAGTGTATAGTGAGAATCATAACTAAATCTTTGTTTACATAATATATAACAGGACCCATGCAGTTTCTTGCTTTCTGTTGTTTAATAGATGACTTAATAAATGTATGCCACTGGGAGTTTGAACATAGCAAAGATTGGATTCAAGTTATAAATAATTTATATATATGTATATTTATTTATATTATGTATATATATATATATATAGTCATTGGAGCAACTTAAAATACAGATGAATGCTGTACAGTATTTCTAGCTTAACAAATTCTGTTTCAAAAATTGTAATTTACAGTTTTTTAAGGAAATGTTAATGTTTCTATAAAATAGTGATTATGAAAATATTGTTCACTCTGTCCCTTTTAAGAGCAGCATCAGCTCTCTACTAATTTGAAAGGTTCCCTTAAGCAAAAGAAAGCATATTGTCTCCTTCAGCCACTGAGGTTTAGCAATTGAAAGGCATCTGAAACAGTAAATAAATAACCAATAATCTTTTTTTATGTTGGTAATGTAGCTATACTTGATGCATTTTATAATAAATATTCTCATATTTGTGAGACAACCAATGAAATGGTCCCACAGTGATACAGTGAAACCTCTCTTAGGAGCAATGGAGGGACAAAAATATTAACACATTGGGTCAACAAGTCATATTAATATGAAATTGCTAATATAATTTAATGTATAAAAATATACAAGCTGTATAAATTTTTATGAAGAATATTTCAAATACAAAAAAAAGAATATTTCAAATACATGTATAAGTATATATTAAAAATAAGTTACATGTAACATGAAGCAGGTATTGTCAGCATTTGAGTATATTACCAAAATAAATAATAAGGCAAATGCAAAAATAAATTATTGAAGAGTGCTATTGTTGTTTATACATATAAAAACTATCTTACAGGGGATGGAGAAGAACCGGGAGGGAAATTAAGTCTGAGAAGTCTATGACAACGATCTGTAGGTTAAAATCTGCAGCACATGGCTGTTACTGTTAATATGAACTCACAATATATTTTATTTTATTATTTTTTTAACTTAATTTTATTTTTTCAGTGTTCCAAGATTCATTGTTTGTGCACCACACCCAGTGCTCCATGCAATACGTGCCCTCCTTAACTTAGAATATGTTTTAATTCAGAGGTTTTGCTTGCCATATTTATTAAGCCTCATGTAGCCTCTAAATTTAAAAATATTCTGTGCATATTGGATTTATATTTTAAATTATTAATTCACAAGGAAAACTTAGTTTATATTTTAATCTTTGTTTCTTATCATTGTAGATTTTGTTTTAACTGGAGAATTGTGTCATTAAAAATGAATCAAGCACTGTCAACAATGGCTATCATGCATATATTAAAATACATAAAAAATAATGTGACAGTTAATTGGAAAATACTCCCTGTTGACCATTGTTGCTGAATAATGAGCAAAATAGCAAATCCTATTATCTTATTCTGTCCTTAAGTGAGTTGATTTGAAAAGTGTTGTTTTAGGAATATAAAGTGAGATTTCCCACTAGTCTTTTTAATGACCATAACTACCATACAGTTTAAGAATGCATCCAATACTAAAAG
Organism: Neogale vison; assembly: GCF_020171115.1. NCBI lineage: Eukaryota > Metazoa > Chordata > Mammalia > Carnivora > Mustelidae > Neogale > Neogale vison. Next base: position 33,965,655 of record NC_058102.1, on the reverse strand, counting down.
AAGAGAAAAAGTATGTCCTTAATGTTTCTTAGGCTTTTGAGTTGGAGCACCTATTTCAAATAGTATTTAAATAATGCAAAATTTAAACACATTAATGTGATGTCATTCTGAAAATTTCCAGACATTAACGTTTCTTATCAAGATTAGTGCTTTTAATTTTTGCACTAAAAAAAAAAAAATATATATATATATATATATACTTACTTTTCTGTAAAGCAGTTTTCTTCTCAGATTTTTAGTCTCATATGATTGTTATATCTTACAGTGATTTTTTAAAATGGAAAATTCACTCTTCCTTGTTCCAAATCTCTGCACATATTTCTAAGATGAAATTTTATTTAAAAAATTAAAGTAGCAACCAGTATTTAATATATGACTTTTTCCTGATAAGTAATTTCTAATCACTACATCTTAATGATACTATATGTTTAAAAGGTATACTTTTGAAATTTTTGAAATGTAAATTGGTTCCAAAATAATCTTAATAATTTTATATTATCTGAATTTTTTAATGTGAAAATTACAGCTAATTAATAGGCACTGATGAAAATGTACCCTCATCTCTATCTTAGGTATATCTCAACGTGCTCAGATAAATCTTTTCACTTTGTAATTAATTTAATTGGGATTTTTTTTTTTTTTTCAGATGGACAAACTGTCAGTGTTTGAGAATTATTTACTTATTCTCTGGTAGCGAGTGAGACTTACTCACTGGTAGCAAGTTCACTACTTAGAAAAACATTTATACTCTTTCTCCCTGCCAGCAACTTCTTGATGTAGTTACTAGAAAAGTTATTAGAACCCTAAAATCAGTCACCAGCTAAAAATATCTTGTGATCAATTATTTGCCAGCTAAAAATATCTTCAAGTTACTAAGTGTATGATTCTTATTAACATTTTATCACCTTTAATTTTAAAGGGAGGGTTATGCTAATAAAGAATTTAATGGCCTTTTAAAAAATTAAACTGTTTTTGCAGAAAGTCATGTTAGCATTTTTTAAAGAGACCATATAAAAATCTGGTCAATTATAGAAGTGATAATGTGGTAGTAAATCTATATAATAAGTTCAATAATATACAAAGTGGTCAATAAATGTAAACAGTCTTTCAAAGAGGAAAACCAAAAATCAACTTTGGGATTTTAATGCAAAGAAGCTATTGCTAAAGCATTATTACAGATAGCTCTCTGTGAATCCCTGACCTGTGTTTTTTTAAAGCAACCTTTAACTCCCACAGGGACATGTGTAGGCATCTGATGTGAAGGTAGTATGAGTATAGCATGTGTGTGTGGGCTCTATGTGTGTATGTGTGTACATATGGATGTTGGTGGCAAGTAAGAGCAATTTATATATAGAAAAGGAGTAAGGTTAAATAAACTTGTTTTAGTAGAAAAATATTTAGTTTTAGAGTTGCTTTAAAATTAGGGAATGATTGTTACTCATTGATTTCATGTTATTAAGTGTGTCTCTTAGATACAGATTAAATTCCATAGGGTAGTGGCTTCTAAACTGCAGTAACATTAGGAAATAGAATATATAATTCTGTCATGAAACTGTTTTTTATATATCATGGTACTTTACAGCTAATGCAAAGAGAAACAAACTTGCATTTCTTTTAAAAGGTTTTTTTCAAATATGAAAAGTTGCTTACTATAATAAAATCAGTAAATATATTAGAAACATACACTATGTTTAATATATTAAAATTTTATTTGTAGTTTTGATTATAAAAGAATATATCAAGTTTCTAAGGTGAAGGTAAATAAGACTTATAATTTCTCATTCATTATTTACCATATGATTTCAACACATGAATATATATCCACAGTGAAAAACTCTTTGTGTGTTTGTGGTATGTATGTGTGTGTGTGTGTGTATGTGTGCATAAAATACAAATACATGTTGACCCTTTCTTTCCTATATATTACTTTTTAATTCCTTGGAAGAAAAATGAGTGTTAAATGAATTTTATTTCTATTTGGAAAGAATCAGACAAAACAACAACAACAACAACAACAACAACTTTCCTCCTAAATTCAAAGTCATGGAATAATTAAATTTTAACCTTTTATTTGATTAGAAAAACATTACGGGGCACATGTTCAGAGTAGAGTGCAGTAAGTCATCCGAACCTCCATTCATGCTCATGAGATACAGTTGGCTAAGTTCCTGGACAATGCTTTGAACCGTACCCCTAGAACTTTTGTAAAACGTTGTGAAGCACGTTAAAACATGGAATGTTTTTAGATTTTCTACTTCTTTTAAACACAATAAAGAAGAAAAAATGTAAAGGGGTCTTTTTTTTTTTTTTTTGGCACATTGGAAAGTAAGACGTGGATATTATTTAGTAATGGTATTCCTGGTTGTGAAGCTACTTAATATTTTGCAGTTAGAGGCCTGAAAAAAAAAAAAAAACCCTAAAATTTATTTGGTACCGAGCTCCACCATTGTAGGTGTCTCTGAAATAGTCCAAAAAAGAAAAGTAGTGATCCTATTTAGGGAAAAAAAAATGTATTCTTTCATTCCAACATCTAATAGCAAATATATTTCTTCTAATGAGTTAGCGAGATTTTTGTGTGGCTTCTCTGTTAACAAATATATATACAGTTTTAGACAATAGGCCTTGTAGGTTCGAGCACATAGTTTTAACATGACCACTTGTATAAAAATAGAATTGGAGGAGGAGTGGAGGTCTCATAGACTGAGCCTACCTTGACAGCAGATTTATTCAACCAAAGCTCTAACAGCTTTCTTATTCGATCAAATACTGCCTTTGAGGAATGTTGGAGAAAAAGAGACTTGTGTCATAATTGCCTAAGCTCTTTGAAGATTTTCACATGAACGAAGGAAGCTACCTCTTCTGTATCATTTTTAAAGAACAAAAATAGAAGTGATAGAGGAAGATAATAGCTCACTTTTTTACAGAGCTCTCCTAAAGGGAATGAAAAATTTTTAAAGAGGTGAGCTTCTTATCACAAGAATTAAATATAAGTGAAAGTGTACGAGGGTTTTTTTTTCCTTTTGAAGGAAGTTGGACTTCAGTAGTGTCTCTTAATCCCAGGTGATTTTCAGAATTCCCGTAATATTGTCATTGCTCTCATTTTAATACAAATCCCATAAGCCGCACCCTATGCTTAATGGGTCAGAATCTCCAAGAAGATGTATCTATGATGAAGAATAAGTACTTGATAGGAAATAAAACTACCTAGAGAAATACAGTCAATAGTGTCTAGGGATGAAATTTTCATGATAATTGTCAAGATTATACAGAATAGTGATTATGGAGCTCATATCATGAAACAAATTTAGATATATTAGCATAAATTGTCCATAAAATTTTGGTTATACCTGCAAGATGGATCAGTTCAAATTTCATATTCCTCAAGCTTTTTTCAGTCACTTAAATTTATATGAAGTGCTTATTATGTATTGTGTTAAGCTGAAGGATGAATAAAAAGTTTATGAGCAAACTTTGGGGTTTTTGCTGTCAGAGAATAGAGCCTATGAACCCCCACAAAGCTAAATTCAGGAATAAGTAAATAAATAATTTCAGCTTGTAAGACTAGTTTTTATATCATTGTTGCATTTCTTAAGATTTGTTGGGTTCAGATTTGACCTCTACCGTTGGACTTACACGGTAAGGCTCTTAAGCTCTCTGTTCTGTAGTTTTACCTTTTACAAAATGGGGCTACTAAAAGCAAAGAAACATCTTTTAGTGTGTGGAAATGATGAGGCGTCTTCACAGTACATCTAATACCATGCATGCAGTAATTAATTGATAGCCATTAGCTGTCATGAGGATGATTTTGATTGTTGTCATCAGATCTTTAATCACCCAGAAGGAATACTTCAGAGGAAGCAAAACCTCAATTCATTGGGGATATTGTCTTTTTATGATTTGGATCTAACTTTCGATATCTAAACCAACTAAAACTCTAAAGTCAGATGAAGCCAGGAATTTTTAAATGAAAGAAAGATATGGGGTGGAGGAGATAGAGATCAGGAGATAGGACATACCAGTAAAAATGTGCAACATTATCACTACCCAAGGGACTATTTGGGTATCTTCTCAAATCCAACTAAAATATTGCTGTAGTTACATGCTTTACCAGTCTGTTCTGTTAAGAAAACATTTCTTTCTATATGCTAGAAATTCTGTTACCAAAAGTAGCACATTTAACTTGTTTGATCATGTCCAGATAAGAAGTTTTGATCAAACTAAAAATACTTGTTTGTGCCAGGGAAACTGGAGATTAATATGAATTATTATGAATTATATGAATATGAATTATAATAGATTAATATGAATTATTTTAGGGAGATTAATTAATAGATTAATATGAATTCTTTAGGGAGAGAACACTTTCTTAATTTACATTCATAGATTACTTTCCTTGCCTTTATCATCCTCATTTCCTTTTTTAAAACTTAGTTATTAAATACATTTCTGTGCATTTAAAATATGATAGATGATTTTAATAATAAATTTCAGCAATACTATATATAAATTGAGGAATCCTCTAACAAACTTAAAATGTAAATAATCTTTCTCTACCGCTGTTTTGCCTTTCACTTATTTTTTTCAAAAATAAGCAAGCAAGTTCACTCTCATTTCCTGAAAGCCCTTTTGTCAGACATGTGACTGTGGGTTTTGCAGTGTAGCACAATGTTTGATTGAATGTCAGAGGAAAATCACCCAGATCAAGTTAGAAGAGCTAGGTTGACAGAGTAATGACATTAACAGTCCCTCTTACTGGTTTGAGATACATAACTCAGCAATCAGTGGCACCAGTCATTATAATTTGGCTAAAGTGGGATGCATTTAGTACAATCAGTCCAGATTAAAACAACATAACCCATGGTGACTTAAAGATTAATAAAATGTGCAAACCATTATATATATCTATAGATATGTTTCACAGGTTTAATATATTTAAAGCAGCTTATAAATATATTTATATAAATATTTCTGAAATAACACTGAAGTGAGCATTGTGCCAATCTTTGAAGTCCCAACTAAGAGATGAAATTAGTTGTTCAAATTTTCTCTTATGTTTGAAACTGGTTAAGCAGTCTTTTCTTGAGTGACAGAGTAACATCTCCACCAGTGCCATGTAGAAGATTCAGTGACATTTTATGCTATTAATTGAAAATAAGTTGTCCTAAAAAGAAGAATTTAAGTGTGAGTATTGTGAAACTACACCGGAGATTATATGCAGTAGACTGGAATCTTTATGTAAAAATAAATATAAGCAAACATTATTTGTATATGTGTTAAAAACAATTGAGGGTATGATACTAATGATCCTGATTTTAAAAAAGGAAGCCAGATGTGATAAACATAGGTATTACTGCTCTTGTAATTCAGATTTTTGTGATAGTATTGCAGTTTTAAAGTTTTGTTTTCTAAGGCTCAAACTCTCATTTCCCTCAGCTACTACTGTTTGCATGTTTTTTCTCTGTGCTTCTCAGTAATGCATGTGATCACTTTTTTTTCCCCCTCTTCTTTGTTTGAAGAGTTGGTCTAAGATACCTCCTATTTAAAACTCGTATTATACAAATTCTACTTAGTGTCTCCTTTACCTGCAAGTAAATTTAGAGAAATTTGTGTTTGTTGTTTCCTAATACTAAGAAATGTGAATTTTCTGCACACAAGTGACGATCTAGTTTTCAGTCTTAAATAAAATGTTATATAGTACTTTAATTGTACTCTTATGATATTTTTGCTAGTACCCGCATATTTTTCTCAGTTGTGTTTTCATTATTTGGTAATGGTTATGTTTTAGAATTTTAAATTATTTTGCATGTCATAATTCTGTTGTTACCTCACCATATCGTAGATAAAGCATAGAAAAAATGTATAAAATATGTATATATTTCTCATATTCACAGAGCTATGTATTTAAGACTATAGGAAATAGAAGGCAATGAAAGACTAACCATTCCCAATAATGAGTTTGATTAAAGAATCTACAGAGTAAATATCAGGAATGGTTTCCAACAAAAGCTGCCACACTGAGTCCAACTGCAGAACTTCAGATAATGCAATTGTGTCATTGAGTTTAGAAAGATAAGCTATATTTAAACTTAAAACCGTATTTTAAACTGCTCTTCTAAACACATGGATTTGTCGTGAATCTTGACTAAATCTAGATTTCATTTTAAAAATCACGACTATAAAAAGAATCCTCAAGAGACTGACATGTTCTGAGAGTATTTGATGTCAGATATGTGGGTTTTGGTGATCTATTACAGTATAACAGATTGGAAGAATCTTCCAAATAATTACTTTTTAGGAATCACTTTATGTACTAAGAATGTCATTACAGACCACCCAATGGGAGCAAACAATAAATAGCTGACAAAATTGAGTCAACCCTGTTTAACAAATGTAAGGGAACAAAAGTGAGAATGCGTAAATGTAATATTTGTTGTTTTATATATTCCAGATCCAGAACAATTTGTGGGCAGGAAATGCGAGTGGTGGTTCTGTGGTTACTTCATGCATGTTACCACGTGACACGTCCTCCTGCATGACGCCTTATTCTCACTCGCCTCGGACAGATTCCAGTTACACAGGGTTTTCAAACCACCAGAACCAGTTCAGCCACGTGCCCCTCAACAATTTTTTCACTGACTCTCTTCTTACTGGGGCTACCAATGGACATGCATTTGAAACAAAGCCAGAATTCGAAAGGAGGTCGTCCAGTATTGCAGTTCTTCGAATGAAAGCCAAGGAGCACACTGCCAATATTTCATGGGCCATGTAACATACAGTACTCTTTTATTTTTCCTTTAATGGCAAAGTAAAACATTCTATTTCTCATATTTAAAGGATACCACAATAAGCTGCTGTGTGTGGAATTGCTAAAGGTCAAGATATACAGTGAGACCAGCTTAAATGAATAGTTGTTATTATTTAACATTAAAATCTAAGAATGAACCTCTGAAAAGACTAAATAGGTTTACCATCCATCAGTCTCCACAAACTCTGTTTTAGTAGTAAATTTTTTTTTCTATTGTACAAGTCGATGAAATACGACCGTGCAACTTCTTAAGAGAATAAATGTATTAAACAAATTCCTCTGTTATAGATTGATTTATGTCAGTTCTGTATAACAAGAAATCCCTTGTAAAATAATATCTGATAAAGGAGGAAATGCACTGGGAAAGTGTCAAGATACCAAAGCTGTCAGGTAAATATTGAAGCAGGGTGTTTTGGGGAGTTGACTGTTATTTCTCTCTCTCTGGCTCCAAGACACAATGGGCATATCCCCCGTTGCTGAGAATTTATCTGCAGGCCTAAAAGATTTTTTTACTTATAGATGTTTTAGTGAATTTCCCATGAAATAGAACTCTTCTGAAATGTCCAGCATTTGCATGAAATATTTGGGCATACTTTCCTGAAACCATGTGGCTAAAGGTGATAACTGAAATATTCCGGTGTGATTTAAAATACAGTCATGAGAATAGTTTCTATAAATGCTACCTTTTAAATGGAAAAATCAGCACCAACTCAGTGAAAAAGCCAACACCAACCGACTTAGCATCACACACGAGGAAAAATGTAAGTTACAAAACCAAACCTGCTGCTGCTTTTAAACTAAAAGTATGTCAATTAAAGTGTACGCACAAACTTCTAATAAATACACCAGAAGAAACTTTTTTTTGACATGTCACATTATGCTTTATTATGAAACATTTTCAGTTAAAAGAGCAGCAAATCCAAATTTATATTTATTTCCTGGGCTTATGCAAGTGCACATGTGTGTGTGTGTTTGTTTTTGATATATAAGCCGTAAGCATTTTTTTGCTACTGTGGTTTTGCATAGGGAATTAAAATGTCAGAAGGCTCTTTAAAATTTCTGGTGGAAAAGAAAAGAAAAATACATTGCATCTGGAAAATTGCTAACCCCTTTGATTTACTTCTCCTCCCTTTCCCCTGTCACATTCCAAGCTTTTTCAGATGAGTGAAATGTCAACCTCCTTAGAAGACTCTTAATTCATAAAGGCAAAGTAAATTAATTGAAATGAAGATGGGTCCCATGGCTTGGATCAGAGCAAGTTCTGCTCTTTGTACTCCCTTAGAATCTTACTTGTGGTTCCTGTAGACTTTAGGGATATGCTTGGAAGCCCTCTAGACTAAAAGATAGGAAAAAATGAATTCTAAAAACTAAATTTCAGAAAAGGTACTTAAATCCAGTGTCTCTTCCTAGTAGGAAAAATATTTACAGCAGTTAGGCATTTTTTTGTAATAAAACTTTAAAATCAAGCAGATGATGGAGATGAGTGATGTCCTAAACAAACAGCCCTTGACTTCATAATAACTCTGTTCTTTATTACTTTTGGGTTCTCTCTTTTTAGTTTTCTTCCCAGGACAAACTTGTTCAACTTTGGCCCTGAGAATTATGCTTACATGCAGAAGCTCTTGTTAGAAGGTTGTTTAGGCAGCTGTTAAATATCCTTCATGTTTTAAAAAAGAAGGACTTCTAATACATTCATGTGTCTGGTCAATAGGAGGTTGGTAACTAAAACTTAGAATGAAAGTGTAAGGTTTTCTTTTTAAAAATTCCCAAGTTAGTAGTGTTTGTGTTCATTTTCTCCTGCTTTCTTAATTTAAATTTTAATGTCCCTCAGCTAATACATTGTATTTTTAAAATGAGGGAAAAAACTCATTTTTGAATCAAGTGTGAATTTCACATCATCCCTTAGTTTTCCTACTACACTTTTTTTTCCTCATTGTATTCTAATAATTAGTTAGAGCTTCTGTAACTTATTTTTTTTTAATTTTAACATCTTTTTAATTGAGGTTCTACATCTGCAATGGTTTGTATAAATTTAATTCAATCAGCACTCTCTTTTTTTTTAACACCTACAATGTGTGAAGCACTTTTGGGGATTAAAAAAATAAATAATAGAACCATGGCTTTGTCCTCTATGAGTTCGCAGCCTTCCTGGACTGATGCATCCATAAAGTTTACCCTCTCAGCCATGCCTCACATTTTATAATGGCAATTAAATAATTGAATGCAAATCTTGGTGAGAACATTCTAACCTTTCTTTTTCATTGGCTGGATTTTATTACATATTTAAATAAAGATATAAGAAAATGAACTTTTGGTGCAATGGGAAAGATAAAGCTAAAACAAAGAATGCATAGAATGCACTTCCTGAATTTTCTCATGCAATTTCTGAACTTAGGTTAATCTCAATTTCATATACTAGAATTCAGATCGCTCATAAATCTCAGCACTGCCTTGGTGGCTCAATCTGTTAAGCATACAACTCTTGATTTCAGCTCAGAACATGATCTCAGGGTTGTGGGATGGAGCCCTGAGTTGGGCTCTGTGCTCAGTGTGGTCAGCTTGTCCCTCTACCTCTGCTCCTAACCCTGCTCTCTCTTTCTCTTTCAGATAAATAAGTAAATAAATAAAGGAAGTCTTTAAAATAAAAATGTTGATCTTACACACCTAAGAGAGGAAACATTAAGGAGTGTTTTAATTTACTTTTATTTGGGCTCAAATTACTAACAGAAGTGATCCTGGGAGTTTGGGTCATGGAAGTAGTTGATCCACTTGGACATTTGTTCCCATGCCATTTTCATCCCCTACTTACCCCTTCTACACTTTTTTTTTTTTTTTGCACAGACAGTTTAAGAGATGATTCTTGTACTCTTCTCTTTCTCCTGAGCAATTTGGTTAAGATTTGGTCCTCAGGAGATAAATTTATTGGGGAATTAGATAAGGGTTGCAATTTCATTCGTAAACATAAAATGAAATTTCAGAAAATGGGTTGTGGATTATTGAAGACATAATTTCCTTGAGAATATTAGTGATTATTTTCTCCTTAAATAACTTCTCATGAAATCAGAAAAAGAAAGCCACTGTAATCTTTGCCCTCATTCTTGACAACTATCCCCGAAGAATAACAGAGTTACTTAACCTATATAACCTTGAGGAAACTCATGAAATTGAGTATATAAATTACTGGAATGTATTAGCTTCATTGTTTCAATAGGCTGTTGATTTTCTTTTTTTACCTCCAAGGAAGGGAGGAAAAGGCATACCTATGCATTTAACAGGGTTCTTACAAAAATGATACGTTACTCTTTCCTTTTAGTATCTTTGCTTTTTTGTCTCATATACTAGCTGCTTATTTGACCTCCGTCTGCAATTCTTTTATCACCTCCCTATGTTTTATATAGTGCTGTTTTCCGTATAATGCTGTAGTTTTAGTCTGTCAGCAGCTAAACCAATGTTTTGGCTAAAAAAGAAGTGGAAAGATCAACTACAGTGTTTGCATAAACTCTTTGAAATATTTAAATTGTTTTCTGAACGTACCAGTAACCCTGGCCTTTGTTTTTCAATGTTTATTTCAAGGAGAATTATAAATGATGGGTAATTGTTAGACATAATTTTTAATTATTAATTCAGTCATTATTTTATTTGCTGCCAAATATTTTGGGAGAAATGTAGAAATGATCTTATTTTTAAAATCCTAGTTGGGCTCACTTCTTTTCTCTTTGAAATGTAAACGTATGTTTACTATTTAAAACATAATTGCTAACTTTCAGCCAACCCTACTTTAAGAAATCGGGCATCAAAAATTTCAGCAGACATTATTTCCTTATAGCTATTCATATTTTGCATTGTAGAAACTATGGCTTTTTGTAAGGGATTCTTTTAATAAAACACTATATTAAATAGTATTTTTGTTCTTAGCGTCTAAGTCTCATTACGTATATTTTATGCAAGCCAGGCAGCAATGTCACTAATGATCCAAGTGAAAACAAAATCAGAAGTAAAATGCTTCACAGTCGGGTCCTCATTTATGGCAGGAATTTTCAAAAACAGATTAAACATGATCCTCGTTTTCCAAGGCATAGAAAATGCTCAGACCGGATTTTTTGTCTGTTTTAATAACTCTCCTTTGTAAGTGAACATGTTCCCACTATTTATCCTAGAAATATATTGCAAAAATTGTGAACAAGCTTTCCAGACTAGGGGTAGCCAATTTTTCAGTTTTGCTGCATGGAAGAGGAGAGAATTGAAAAAAGCCTTTTCTTTCCTTGCTAGCCTTAGCACTGTATACCACTATGCGTTCTTTCAGTTCCAGGGGCAAATAAATGACTTCACTTGAGTATTTCATGTGCATGACGTTATTCTATAGCATGTCTGACTTGAGAGGCATTACTTCCTGAAGTTTTTCATGCATTTTCACATCATGTACACTTGTATTATTTTCTTACTCATTTCCCTTAACATACATTCTAAAGACTTAAGAGAGTAATTCAGAATCATCACCAGCATTGTCAAAACACAACAAGTTTCAAGTAGAAGGCAAAAGGAGCCCCCTACAGGCTATTTATGCTGTTCAATTGGTGAACATACAAAAGATTCAAATCCTTAAAAATCTTCCTAAATCACTAGAGGAGATTCATGACTTAGGTGGGAGTGGGGGTAGAGAAGGATGTATCTTTGTTTAGAAGTCAGAGAGGGTCCTTATCCTGAGATGGGGAAATAGGCCCTTAGTTTCCCTAACCCCTAAAAGAAACTTGGCATTTTCTTTTATTTATGACTAAGAACAACAAATCTCAGTGGTATTAACAGCACTGTGATTTTGTCACCAATAAAAAGAACAGGTATTAGCATATTACATTAGAGTTAATACAAATATCTTGAAATAATTATAATTCAAGTTTATCACTTGATCAGGACAGTTTTTCTTAAGATAAATTTTAGCTCTGTTGCTGGGTTTTGTTATTTAATCTATCAGTAAAGATACACAAATATTATGAATTAATATTATAAATATTTGGACACCTGTGTTTCGATATAATTGGTTTCCTTCATAAGCCTTTTTATTTTATTTACTAAACATTTTGTTTACTAAAATACCTTCTCTAAGAAGGGGTTCACAAGACCACTAAACTGCCGGAAGGGTCCAAGGAGCAGAAGGGATTAAAAAAAAACCCTTTTTGTGGGTCAGCATTACTTCCGCATGTCCAATAATTTTTCACCCCAGAGCTTAGTCATACGTTATGGGAGGAGTAAAATCAGGTACATAATAGTTTACCAGGTTATCTCTTACTAGCAGAGGGTAAGATTGAAAGAGAATGGGGCTTTCTAAAGCAGGCAGCCCCACAGCATTCATGGACGAATGAATAAATGAGGGATTTTAAAGAGGATCACTGAGAAGCCAGGATGCACCAGAGAGGAATAAGGCGCTTTTTTTTTTTTTTTTTTTAAGACTTATTTTTTGAGAGAGAGAGAGAAATGAGAGCACATGAGCAGGGTGAGGGGGCAGAGGAGGAGAGTTTTTATCAGACTCCCCAGTGAGTGCAGAGCCCAAAGTGGGGCTTCATCTCAGAACCCCAAGAGCATGTCCTGAACTGACATCAAGAGTCAGACCCTTAACCGACTGAGCCACCCAGACAGGTTGCGACCAGGCTTTTGAAGAAAGAGAGACATGTTCAGGTGGTATCATGGAAGGAATATGGCCTTAGGATTTCTAGTCCTACCACTGTTTAGCTTTAAAACTTTAGGCCTGTCATTCGGTCCCTGTGAGCCTTAGTTTTTTCATTGAAAAACTTACATTTAAAACAGTGAAAAACTTACATAAAGCTTTAAGTTAACAAGGCATTTTCACATTTATTTTCTCCTTCGACTTTCACAATTTTGTAACAAGGGGCTTTCTTATCATCTGCATTTCATGGAGGAGGTAATTTATAGTCAGAGAATATAAGAAATTTCTAAATCCAAAGTCTCTCCTTCTGCTTTCTTACTCTACAGACTTTCCTTAAGGCTATGCAGGAAAAAAAAATTGAAATATGCATTTAAAAATAATTTATTGTAGTCTGTGAGGTGCTTAAATAACATACTTTTTTTTTTTAAACAGATTCCAGTTATTCCTCCTATTGAGTCAATGTTAATTTTTTTCTTCCTTCTTTTTTTCTAATCTTCAAATTCAGTTTTATTCAATTAACAAACAAAATTATTGAGAATCCTTTTGTGCCAAGACCTTAGAGAAATTAACATGCTGCCTGGGGAGGTGAAGAGTGACCATAAAGAGCTGTAATAAGACATGGACGTAGCTCCTGCAAAATATATTGGAAAACAGGTAAGTGAGCAATTAATTCAACCTTTTGTAAGTCATGGAAAGCTGCAGAGAGGAGGTGTCTTGGGTCCGACACTGAAATATGAATAGGAGGAGCGCCCGGCTGGCTCAGTCAGTAGAGCATGGAACTCCTGATCTTGGGTTGTCAGTTCCCATCCCACGTTGGGTGTGGGGACCACTTAAAAAATAAAATCTTAGGGGCGCTTAGGTGGCTCACTGAGTTAATTGTCTGCCTTTGGCTCAGGTCCATGATCCCAGGGTCCTGGGATTGAACCCAGCATTGGGCTTTCTGCTCAGTGGGGAGTCTGATTCCCCCTCTCCCTCTGTGCTCTTCCTCTTTCAAATAAATAAATAAAATATTAAAAAAATAATAACATCTTTTAAAAAAAGATGACTAGGAATTTACAGTAATGTATCATTTTACCTCTTTTTCTCTGAAAGAAAACCCAAATCCATTTTAAAAAGCTGTGTTCATGCTACTTAAAATATTTTCAATTTTTAAAAAATTTTATTTTATTTTCTCAGTGTTCTAAGATGCATTGTTTATGCACCACACCCAGTGCTCCATGCAATACGTACCCTCCCTAATACCCACCACCATATTTTCAATTTTTTGTTTACATCATACCACAATTTCTTCTCTAATT